>NC_043975.1:1977082-2017082 GCF_902148855.1 Sphaeramia orbicularis
GTATTGGCTTTAAAATGGCATTTGATAAAATAAAGTGTCATGTATTCCTCTGTTCCTTTTATAAACTGAACCTTTGGTCCAGGACTGAGGTTTGATCTAGAACAGATTTGACCAAATGCTGGTGTTTCATCTGATCTAAAGAGCTCGTCTCCAAATGGATCCAAACACAGTTAAGTTGAAAACTATGGATGCACTAATACATGTGTCCACTGATCAGTGTCAGATATGTGTGTGTCATGTTATATTGAAGAGTTTTTCATAAATGTACGTAATTTAATGTGTTTGTTGACAGATAATGTGGTGAAGGACTGACAGACTTAAAAATAAGAGTCTCATATTTCTAATGAAGATGTATTTAGGAGGATAAATAACACAAACCACCTAAAGTCGACAGTGACACATGTGTGGGTCATGACTTTCACCGTCGCTGAATCCCTGGTTAAACCCTCCGTCTGTGTCAAGTGTCGCTCTGTGTGACAAAAGCTGCCGTCTACACAAACCCTGAAGCGCACACACACCGTCAGACACCGTCGGCTTCATCCGGAGCAGTGACGCTGATCCGAGCTTCGGGACGGGACCGGCAGACGGCGGGATCACCGGAACGGCGCCTAAAGAACCTCCGCAGCGTTAATCTTCTCACTGAGCGCGCTCAGAGGTCGACGACGCACACAGACCGCTTTGTCATCATGTCCCTCTGAGCGTTGTTCGGGATCCGGATCCAGATCCAGGTCCAGATCCAGGTCAGAGCGCGGTCTGACAGATTTCAGACGAGCCGAGCAGATGAGGGAGGGAGGGAGGGACGGAGGCGCACGACGGCAAAATCCTGAGATGATTTGATTATTTTGTGCAGCAGAGAGAGGGAGAGGGAGGCTTTGGACGACACCGAGGCAGGATGTTGATAGGTTTGTGAGTGTGTTGTGTTGTTTTTGTTGTTTCCAGGACCATCATGGGCCCGCACGGCATCAACCGAGCCGTCCAGAGGCTGGAGTTCAGCGACTGCAAAAAGGGACTCGGTGAGCAACTTCAACTTCAGACCAGACTTTAAGAGCAGTCTGTAGATGGACAAAAGTATTGGGCCACGTTGAATCCAGGTGTTTCTTTTCTAACAGGGGTCTGGGATACAAAACAATAAGGACTAATGTCAGTTTTATATTATGGGATAAATATCAGTGCATTGGTTAGTTTGGTTTAAATTCTTATCTTTGCTTCCAAAATGAATCAGATGGTTTGGACTGAATTTCTCTCAACATTGATTTTCTTAAATATATATATATATGTATGTATATATAATTTTTATTTACTTATGACTATGATTTTAAAAGTTCTTCCGCTAAATTTCTAAAATATTTTTCCTGCTCTGACTGTAAATAATAATTTTCTATCACAACTAACCATCTACTGTCATCACATCTGACTGAGGAAGAAAAATCTCCCATTAAACTTTCAGGAAATATTGATGTTTCTAAACTATATGGACATAAGTAGTGGGACACATCATGTCTACAGCAGTCAGATGTCCTGTTCATGAGGATTTGAGCTGAAAGCATCAATATTTGAATGTTTGATTGACACATATATTGCGCATGCAACAGTCAGGAGCTGAGTTTAGCATTTAATCCTTTATTTAGACAGGTGTGCTGCAGAACCTCAGCTCTGAAAACAAGAAAACAACCAGAAATGAAACCAGCCTCTGTCTGGAAACAAAGATTTAAGAGTCATTTTCTCCACCTGTAGTGAAACAGATGAGATTAAATGAATTCTGGTTACTGCTCTGAGGTGTAAAACTGACCAAAAAAGTCAATTACACTTTAAAAAAAACATGAGCATCATGTGATCATTTTTATAGAAACATTAATAAAAATACTGATTAATCAGATCATGTGCTCAAATAATGTGCTTTGAGGTAGAAATGATGACTGGGTTACCTAAGTTTAATTTTTTGCATGTTTTATGTCATTTTCATCTAATTATCATGCACAAATTAAATTATTTCTGGTGTAATTAAATTTTTACAGGAAACAATCTTTTTAAGAAAGAAACAAAATGAACAAAAAATATTGCCTTGTTAACAGTATCATGATATATCACAATATATCGTATCATGATCTTAGTATTGTGATTTGTATCATATTGCCAGATTCTTGCCACTACACACCCTTACAAATTAGCACAATTAAGAAAAAAAAAAACTTACAGATGAGGTTTTTTTGGAGCTCATGAAGGATTTAGTTTTGTGTTGCTTTCACTAAAAGCATTTTTATATCATTTTGGACCTTTGGACTTTAATTGTCAAAGTCACTATTTATTGACATATGTATTATTTAAATATATTTCCTTCATTTCATTTTATTTAAGTTTAATTGTTTACGTTAGTCGTGTGAAGGGAACTTCATTGCTCAGTACTGGTGTGTTTATGACAGTAAACTTCTTGAATCATGAATGTTAACATACAAGTAAATAAACAGGACGTAGCATTAAAAACTAGGCTGTGTGTAGGGTATGAGTTCTGTTCCAGTAATTAGCCTGACCCCTGTTTGCACTCAGCGTGTCTTGAACTCTTTTGTTCCAATAATGAGTTTTGTAATCTGCTGTTTCATTCAACACATGCTGAATATTTCTAATTGCTTGGGAGAGTTTTTGGCAGGTTTCAGACATTGAATCACATTGAATACTGTTTTTTTTAAACCTGTATAAGACACATTTTTCCGTGTTTCATATTGTAATGTTCAGTCTTTGTTTCAGTTCATTACTGCATTATTGAAACTCACCACTGACTGTCAGAGGAACAGAAATCCAGTTTGACCTGTAGTTTGTGTTAGAAACTGATCTGTTTTTTTTTTTTTCATTCCATGTGAATCATCAGGTGTGAAGGTAATCGGAGGTTACCGAGAGCTGACGGGCGAAGAGTTCGGCATCTACATCAAACGGGTGGTGGTCGGTGGGTTGGCGGCTCTGGATGGTACGTAGTTCACTGGTACTATACGAACCCGTACGTAGTATTAATAATGTATATGTAGTGATGATGATGATGTGTATAGTACATTTACATCCCCTATTTTCACTACATATATGTATGTTTTAGTCTGTATATGGGATAAAAGTTAGAATATATTGAATAGAAGTTGAGATATGGATTAAAATGCAGAATATATGGAATAAAAGTTTAAATTTATTGAGTAAGAGTCGGATATATGGGAATAAAAATTATAATGTATTGAATAAAAGTTAAGATATTGATTAAACTTGAGAAAGTACAGATTTGAAGTTGAAATATATTAAATAAAAGTTGAGATATGGATTAAAATCCAGAATATATGGAATAAAAGTTGAAATATATTGAATAAAAATGGAAATTTATTGAGTAAAAGTTTAAATGTGTTGAATAAAAGTTAAGATATTGATTAAACTTGAGAAAATACAGATTTAAAGTTGAAATATATTAAATAAAAGTTGAGATAT
Source organism: Sphaeramia orbicularis (assembly GCF_902148855.1). Taxonomy (NCBI): domain Eukaryota; kingdom Metazoa; phylum Chordata; class Actinopteri; order Kurtiformes; family Apogonidae; genus Sphaeramia; species Sphaeramia orbicularis. The sequence goes on from NC_043975.1 coordinate 1,980,542, forward strand.
GGATTAAAATTCAGAATATATGAAAAAAAAGTTTATATCTATTGAGTAAAAGTTGAATATATGGGAATAAAAGTTATATGGAATAAAAGCTAAGGTATTGGTTAAACTTGAGAAAATACACATTTAAAGTTGAAATATATTAAATAAAAGTTGAGATATGGATTAAAATTCAGAAAATATTAAATAAAATTTTAAATTTATTGAGTAATAGCTGGATATATGGGAATAAAAGTCATAATATATTGAATAAAAATTAAGATATTGATTAAACTTGAGAACATACAGATTTGAAGTTGAATATATGAAATAAAATTTGAGATATGGATTAAAATTCAGAATATATGGAATAAAAGTTTACATTTATTGAGTAAAAGTTGGATAATAAAAATTTAAAATTAAGAATATATGGAATTAAAGTTAAAATATATTGAGTAAGAGTTGAAATATATTGAATAAAAGTTGGAAATATATGGAATGAAAGTTGTAGTCTATTGAATAAGAATTTAGAAATATGGCTGATGTTGTATATGAAGTAAAAATTGGAATATATGGAATAAATGTTGAAATATTTTAACCTCCTCAGACCCAGCTATGGGTTTTCTGTCCACATTTGTGGACAAGACTTTCACAACTTTATACAAAAAAAAAGAACAGAAAACTGTCCACCACTAAGGACATTCCATAAAAATGTTAAAAACTGCATCTGAAAAAACTGTTGCATCATGAAGTTTCCACTGATTTAATAAACAACACAAAAAGCTGGTACTTTGCTGACATGTCCTGGGTCTTAGAAGGTTAAAAGTATAAAACAGGATAAACTAGAAAAGCACTCGGAGAGTGCAGACATCCGCCAAGGCAGATCAGTCCCCCCCCCCCCCCCCCCCCACCCCCCCCCCCCCACCCCCCCCAAATCACCACCAAAATGTAATCATTTGTTCCTTGTGCCAGTATCAACATTTCCTGAAAATTTCATCCAAATCCATCCATAACTTTTTGAGTTATCTTGCTAACGGACAAACAGACAAACCCCGATGAAAACATAACCTCTGCTGTTACTTGGCGGAGGTAATAATAATAATTATGGAAATGTGGTCAAAATGGATTGTATATATATAAATATATAAATATATATATATATATATATATATATATATATATATATATATATATATATGTATATATATGTATATATACATATATATATATATATATATAACTGGAAATGCGTTCTATTTGAACTGGTTGAATGTACTGGAGTTGAAACTTGTGTGGATTTTGAAATAAGAATAGTGAAAACGAGGGAAAATGTGAAATATAACAACATTACCAACAACATTAACAAAATATATTATTAACAAAATGTAAAAAAGGGGAAGACATAGAACTTATATGGAATGTGTTCGTGTTTTACCATTGTTGACTTTTCAGTTGTTTTTTTCGTTTTTTTAATACTCTGTTGTAAAGTATTTTTCCTAAATGAAAAAATAAAATTATATTAAAAAACGAAAATACAAACTAACCATTATTACTGTTGTTATTATTGTGGTCCGTCACCTGTCCTTGTGTCCGTCTGTTGTCACTCTTTGTTCCAGGGCGGCTTAAGTCAGGTGACCTGATTCTGGATGTCAATAATATCAGTTTGGTGGGCGTCACCAATGAAAGGTGAGTGTGTGTTTCCACTGCAGTTTAACACCACAACCCTCTTTATTTTGATTTGAATATCCCATAACAGACTTAGAGGAGCTTAGCGAGCAGAAGCAGCACCGTGCACGGCGATAAAACCCAAACAAACAAACCATCCTGCAGAGGAAAAAAAAAAAACCCTTCAGTGTGTCACCAAAACATCATAAATGGAGAAAAACCCTGAACGTGACCTAATAAAAGTACATGTGATTATGTAAGTTACTTAAGTTTTCAACTTTGGGCAAATTTGCAGCTACACATTTTCTCTTTTTTTGTTCTTAACCCTTTATAAGACACTCATGCACTACGTTCACACAGCAGGTCTTAATGCACATTTTGGATTTTTTGTTGAAATCCGATTTTTTTTTTTTGTTTGTGTGTGCTGGTTCATATTACATATTAAATGTGACTTCTATCAGCTTTGAATGTGAACTGAATGCGACCCTGAAGTGACTCGCATGCACATTGTGACGTTTGTTGCATTTCAGTGACGTAAAGGTTGGATAAATGCGACCTGGCCGTTCAGACTGAAGCAAAATATCGGATACGTATCGGATTTAGACATCAGAAAGGTGGTTTTGAGCACTGACCCTTTAAATGCACATGAGCCACTTCAGGCCCCGCCCCCTCCAGGTCATTGGCTGTGCTCTGTCCCGTTCAACCAACAACTGAACATTTTAGGTAATGGACTCCAAGTTTGGACATATTTTCAGTCTGGACTACAACCTCTGACGACGACAAACAATTATGGAGAAATACTGGAGAAATGTTCATCTGAAGTCTGGACCTGATATGTGCGAATGTCGGGATGGAACTAGTTATAAAATGTAAGAAATTAAGCAGGAATTCAAACAGGTTGTAGAAATCCACTGGATTTTTGCCTTAATGAATCTAAAGATAGTTTTGCAGCAGCTGGAGGGTTCAAATTCAAACTGAATGAACCATTAGGGTCCAAATACACAAAGAAATGAACCACAGATTAATAAGAGTGGGTTTAGATAAATATGAGCCTTTTAAATTAGATGCATTTGCAGGTAGAAAGACGACATCAACAATGACATTAAATGCTACTTAATAAGCAACAGCATCAGTGACGTACAGACACATGAAACTTACACTGTTTTTTAGTCGAAACACTGGCTCCGGAAGTTTCTTCTTGGGCATTTTTCATCTTGATACGTCTGTTATGTCCTTATGTGTTGAAGTCTTTGTGCATTTTGCACATCTTTTAGTTTTTGTATTTCTTTCTTTAATTCGAAAGTTAAATTCATGTGTCGTATTATCATGACGTATTTTACTCCAAAGCAGTTCTGAGACACATTTTGGGCCTAAGCCTCTGAGCCTTAAGTTTTTAACGAATAACTACCTGTTCTTTTTCATTCTAATCCCTAAAGGTTTACTGATATTTCTATGTGTGTTTGCCTTGTTTTCTGATAGGGCGGTGGAGATCTTAAGGACCGCCTCCCTGTCCAATCACATGTCACTGCTCATCGCCAGAGATGATGAGTCCAGGTACAAACACACCAACTTCAATCTTCACTTATTGCTGATTTAACTCCCCGTGGTTTGTGTTTAAGCTTCATGTTGTGGATGAGTTTTAATTTAGTGACTTTAACACATTGTGGCAGATTTCACTGTTTCGATACTTGCTCACATATGAAGGATTATGCACAGATTCTGAATTTTTTCAATTGAAACTGCTATAAACAATCAAAAGACAGCATGTGGTTCTGTTCAGTATCACCAAATCTATAACTAGATCAACTCAAATCCTCATAAATCTGCACCTGTAAATATCTGTGCTGTGTGATTAGGTTGATAGTGTCTAGTCTTATTTTTGTAGGGTTATTAATAAAACTCTTTGATCTGTAAAGTAAAACTAACCTAAAATCAAAAACTCTGGAGGCCCAGTTCCATGAGTTAACATAATGTGTAATAAATCAATAATGAGATAATGAGTTAAACTGTTCTCATTATTTTCCTCTTCAATAATAAAAGCGCAGCTGGAATACTGACTCTAAACACAAACGAATGAGCTTTCCAGATCTGTCCTGGGTCTTTGTATCCGGGTGGCGTTCGCGGTGTGTCCTGCTCTAAACCGATGGCTGTCTGTGATTCGCTGACAGCAGCGTCGGCGCTCAGCAGCAGGAGGTAAAGCGACCTGGCAGTCTGCTGTCGCCGGCGCTTCTCCACGTCCACCTGTCAACGCAAACACAAACGCACTGTGACACAATAAGGACACACCGCTGAGGGAGCAAACGCTGTCGGCTTTGAGTCATCACATGGACCGGAAACCTCAGGGAACAGCTGGACCGGGTCCCAGCAGATCTAGACCGAGTCTGGATCAGGTCTGACTGGGTCCAACCAAGTCTGGACCAGGTTAGGTTTACGGACACAATGCTGTGTTGGCAAATGCGGTCTGCTCCGAGTCTTCACCAGACGCAAACATGGACTAGAAACCACATGGAAGGTCTGGACCGGATCCAACCAGGTCCAACTGAGTCTGGACCAGGTCTTACTGGGTCTAGCCAGATCTAGATGGTGTTTGACAAGGTCCTACCAGATCTGGACCATGTGTGGACCATGTTTCAACTGTGTCCAGACTGATTCTGGACTGGGTCTGACTGGGTCAAACCAGGTCTGGACCAGGTTTGGACACAACGCTGTGGGAGCTAACGCTGTTGGCTGTGAGTCGTCATAGGCTGTCAACGTGAAACCACATGGAAGGTCTGGACTGGGTCTGGACCAGGTCTGAGGTTTGACCTGTGTTCAGATTGTGGCGTTCAGGAGTCCCAGTTTCCTCCCATGGACGCACATGTTCTACAGTAGAAACATGTGGAAGCAGATGATGACGCTACGATTTACACTGATTTTATTGTTGTAAAATCATTATATAATAAATAGGGGTGTTAGAAAATATCGGTTCTGCAATATATTGCGATATTTCATTTCACAATACTGTATCGATATTAAAAAGTACTGTATGGATATTTTTTGATATTTATTCAAATTCAGATATGGCAGAGGTTTGTTTTTGTTTTTTGTTTTTCTTTATTGTTTCTGTCTTATTTATTATTATTTAACTGTTTTATTAAATAATGGTTATTTGAATCATCCTAAAAGCACTTTTACTGTCTGAGAGGCAGATGGTAGTTCCTTTTGAAACTAGGAGAATTAGAAAAGTGTTGTGATAAAGCATTAGATCCTGCTCTGAAATAAAAATGTGTTTTGTATTTGTACGTATTTCTGGTGTAATTCAATCCTTCCAGGAAATAATCTTTAAAAAAAAAAAAGAAACAAAAAATTGCCTTTTTAACAGTATCATGATGTATCGTGATATTTTGTAACGTGATCCTAGTATTGTGATTTGTATCGTATCACCAGATTCTTGCCGATACACAGCCCTAATAATAAAGCAGAACTAAAAATATCATCCACCCAGTGGTATATTTAATGAATTAGTCTGTGGTCAGACTAAATCTGTCCTGTCATCATCATCGTCTATGTGACTGTCTGACATTGATGTCCAGTCCAGATCAAACCTCAAAGTCCTGAACCGTAGGTGTCTGTAGTTCAGTTTGTCTCATATGTTTAAACCATAGATTTTGTGTAATTATTGGACAGAACCTCAACGTCACCCATTTGTTTCTGAACTGTTTTGAAGCAAGTAGCTCATGTTTTAATCACTATCATGTTGGCTTTTTAGAGCTGGAAGTGATCATATATGGATAAAGATGGGGTGGGGGGGGCAGGAGCGTGATGGGATATAGGTGAGCTAATGCTAAATGCTAGCTTATCAACCCAGTAAAACAGTAAACTTCATGAAATACTAACAAAGTCAAGTTAGTTCTTAGCTTGTGTTTTGGTCGCCACTATGTTGGGTTCTTGGAGTTGGAAGAGACCATATTTGGACAAAAGGGGCGGAGCTGCAGGAGTGTAATGAGTTAAAGGTGAGCTAATACTGAATGCTAGCTTACTGACCTGGTAAAATTGTAAACTTCATCAAATACTGAGTAACAAAATCAAGTTATATATTGTTGTTTCCAACTACAAACTTCTAAATTTTTGTCCTGTTGCTCGTGTCTGATGTTGATGTCGTTCGGTCTTTCTGTTTTTTTTTCTCAGTCTTTTTCTGTTGGTTTGTTCGCTGTGTAATTTACCACCAAGACTCCAGTTACATAATAAGTATTAGCTGATTGGTGAAGGACGGAGGTGAATCAGAGCGGTCCACACCATCCAAACAGGTGATGAGGTGTGACCTGACAGAGGTGCATGATGGGATGTGATGTGTTGTTGTGGCTGCAGAGGAAAAGGTCGGAAAGTCCTTTCATTTCCATGTGTATTATTAGAAACAGGCTGTGTCGAAAGCCGCTTTGTGGCGACACGTCAGACTCACCTCGACGCTCAACCTCCACGGTCACCGTTGCTGGTTTCGCACTTTAAAACCACCGCGATGATGATGGTGATGAAGTGCGGCTGCCTGGGAGCCGTTCAGGGTCATGAAGAGGACATGGATTTTCCGCCGCTGTCCTCGCAGGTTCATGGATAAACAGCAGAAACACAAACAGCCTCAGATTATTCCTGCAGGTTCACGGACTGAGGCGTTGGAGTGTTTCTCTCAGATTATGTCATTTTTAAGCTGCTGGATGGGAATTTTCAGAGGTGGTTCCAGGACGGCGAGCTGTGGAGACAAAGGATCACCTGAACAGACCTGAGATTCACTGCGTCACTTTATTCTGCACCAGGAACATCGTCTGTACAGCCAACAATTAATGACAAAATCAATGAAGTTCATGCAACGTTTAAGCTTTGACCCATAAAGACAGACTTCTGTCCAATAAAAACAATGAATTTTAGTATTGGCCTTCAAGACAACAATACCACGCAACTTCAATTCAGTTCAACCGTATAAAAAATGACAAGCTAGTGATTCAAGTATTTTTAATGGCATTAAGTTTATAAATGGGTGAAGTGTCTGTGGAACCTCTAGTGCAGGGTGTTCAAACCCAGTTTAGTTCATGGCCAATGTGATCTCAAATGAGCCGGACCAGTAAATACAATAATATAATAACCTACAACCTCCTAAAACCCTCTGTCCACATTTGTGGACAAGAGTTTCACAACTTTATCCAAAAAAAAAAAAGGAAAAGAAAACTGTCCACCACAAAGGACATTCCATAAAAAATGTTAAAAACTGCATCTGAAAAAACTGTTGCATCATGATGTTTCCAATATAGGCACTGATTTAATAAAAAACAAAAAAGCTTGTACTTTGCTGACATGTCCTGGGTCTTAGGAGGATAATTAATAATTCAAAAATTTCTCCTCGTTTTAATGTGAAAACCGTAAAATAACATGATGAAAATGTGAATAACCTGAACAACCATGTACAACTGGAAATTTTTTAAGAAAAATAAATGTAATTTCAACAGTTTACTATTAACACACAGATCACAGTAGATCCACAAATGCATAAATTATTTAATAACAGGCACAATGTTGGCAAAATTGCACTTATTTTTTGCAAGACATTTCAGGTTCATATTTATTAAGGTTATTCATATAAGTAAATGTAAAGGTTTTACTGTTTTTTGCATTAAACCAAGAAGAAAATTTAGAGTTGTCATTATTTATAGGTTATTATTGTATTAGAGTCTGGTTTAGACCGGCTGTATATGTAAAGTGTCATGTGATAACTTTGTTTATGATCTGGTGCTATATAAATAAATGTGATTGATTATTCTACTTGAGCTCACATTGTTCTGTAGGTGGCCCCTAAACTAAATGAGTTTGACACCATTGATATCTAATATCTTCAGTGTAATTTAGGCAATTCGCAGATTCAATGACCCACAGGCCAGATTGGACCTTCTGTGCCGGGTTTCGGCCTGTGAACCAAACTCACGTAATCTGCACAGTGCCGTACTGTAAATTTTTTTTTTTCATAGTTTTTTTTAACTTTTTATTTCTACTAAGGAACAGCGGAGGTTATGTTTTCATTGGGGTTTGTCTGTATTTTTGTTTGTTTGTTTGTTTGTCTGTTAGCAAGATAACTGAAAAGTTATGGACAGATTTTGATGAAATTTTCAGAAAATGTTGATACTGGCACAAGAAACAAGTGATTACATTTTAGTGGTGATGGGGGGGTGCACTGGTTTGCCATGTCAGAGGTCTGTGCTCTCTGAGTGCTTTTCTAGTTTTTTTTTAATACACTTTTTTGTATTTCATCAACTTGAGCCATAAACAAAAATATCAAATACTCAGTAACTGCCATATTTTATAACCCTTTGAATGCCATGTTTGTGATGTAAACAAACCATGATTTTGGATGTAAAAAAAAACACAACTTTTTTCTTTTCAATATTCCACATAAAAAAATTTTTGTTTGTTTAATTTTTTCATCCTGGCATATGTCAGTGATTAACACCAACATTGGTTATTATGCATTATTATTTTTTGTGCTAGGTTAAATGTTCTAACGTGTCAGTGTGTCTGTTGTACTCACTTGGTAGACGGATGTAAGTGTAGGAGTTTGACACTGTTTACAATGGGCTGATTTGAGTGGATGGATCTGAATCCTGGAGGATTCTGTTGGGTTTCTTTAAACTGGCTTGAGCGTCTGGTTCCAACTGGCTTTATATGTAAAATGTTATGATTTGGCGCTATGTAAATAAAATTTGATTTGATTTGAAATTTGATCACAATTTTAAAAATCAGGCAAAAATGAACAACTTTAGAATTCTGACCTAAAGCAAATTGTAAAAAATAATATGACCTTTTATAACATGAAGTGTAAAGTGTGCATCATATGCTCACCATGATACTGGAGGGTTAATACATATAATCTTTACATACTGTGACAGTTTAACAAAAATACATCTGAATATAGCTGCAAGTAGGGATGTAACAATTAGTATGGCGATGAACGGCGGTAAAATTGCAGACGGTTAGTATTGCCATTTTAATTCTAATTATCATGATAACCGTGTTTGATTACCCTACTTTTAGGGGAAAAACCCCGGTGTAAAGATCTGCTTTAATGTCAAATATTTGAGTATAGTTTTAATTTATTACAATTTTGATTTTATATACCTAATATTTGGAACCAATATTCACTTTTAAAGTCTTTGGAAAGGTTCGTTAAGCATCTGTGTGTTATTTATGCAATAAATTATATACATTTTTCAAATTGGATTTTATGGTTTTTTTGTGTTTTCTGGCCTTTTATGTTGATACAGTAGATTAAAGTGAAAAAAAAATAATAGGCAGATGATATAAATTAAGTTGTGCTGAAAAAAAGATCCCAAACATGGGTACAGTAAACATTTGTTTATATAGTATATAAAGGCAAAATCAAAAGTATTGAAAAATGGCCAAAATAGGCTCAGACCACTAAGGGTTAATATTTGAATGTTTCTGACACAGAAGGGACATTGGGACTATTATTTTTGGGGGTTTTTTTGTTGTTGTTGTTGTTGTTTTTTTTTCAAAATATAGCTTGGTTAAATTATTTCAGTGTGTGTATCAGTACTTTTTGAATATTTTGAGCATAATTTCAACAATACCGTGATAATAATGATAACCTTGATAATTTTGGTCACAATAACTGTGATATAAAATTTTCATGTCGTTACATCCCTAGCTGCAAGAGGTGATCCCGGGTTCAAGATTTTTACATGTTGAAAACTTTTATTATTCATGATTTTTGTCCATATTTACTCAAGGCCTGTGATTGTTCTTACAACTCATAGCGCCACCTTTTGGGCAATATTATAATAGTTTTACAGACTTGATTCAAAATTATTAGTCTTGCGTATCCAGATCTTTCTCCGTACTTCATTAGCGCTACGCTAGTTCTGCAGATCAGTCTGGTGACATCTGCTAAAGCAGGAAATTTTCCTTTTTTTTAGGTGAGGTTTTGAGTTCAGGATGCATCAACAGTGCATTTGCAAAATATCATCTGGAGAGAAGTTGTTTTGGTGGAATGTGTGCATATCGTGGTGTTAAAATGGCTCAATCCGTACAAAAGAAAACGCCATATTTGTCAATAAATATCATTTTCACTGTGTGTACAAATAAGCATTAAAACCTTGTTATTTGAAGATACTTTGGATTAAAACCTGTAAATCAACAGAAGTGATGAGTGTGAGCAGCTCAACCAGCAGCAGATGAACCATATGTTTATTATTTTACACTTTAACCACGCTGGGCTTTTGACCTAATTGTGCAGCAGGTTTTAAAATAGAACCAGATGGCTCAAAAATGGGGAAAAAAAAAAAAACCTCACATTAAAACATGTCCTGCTCTGAACTGTTCAACCAGAGGTGAAAAAAGGACCGAAGAATTAAAAACGTCACTGAGAAATATGCATCTGATGGGTTTAGTTGAATTTAATTTGATTGTTTAAAGCAACTTGATAAAATACAGGGTCTGATATGTTTAATTTTTTTGTTTTGTGTGTATTTTAAAGCTTTGTCAGTCGTGAGTCAGATCATCACATACTGTTACTGTTGTTGAAAGACATGAAATCATTCAGTGTTTGTCCATAAGAGGGAGACAAACGCAAACAAATACAGAAGAAGAATCACGTAACATGCAGAAAATCATTTGTTTAATGTTTGTGAAAAATAAGAAAAACAACTCACATTTTATTATTGAACATAAAACTGACTCTGAAACTGATGAAAAAAAGTCACAGAGGAAAAAGTTGGTTGACATTTTAATGTAGTTTTGATTATAATTTATATTTACATGAATTATTTTATTTATTTTGCTGAATTAATTGAGATATTTTAGTTTAATTTTCCTCTTGTTCGTTTGTTTTATTTAATGATTAAAAAAATACCTTTATTTTGGATTCTTATTCTGAAATCATCCAATTTATTGATTTTATTATTATTATTATTATTATTATTTAATTATTTTCATTTTTTTTTATTTTTACTGAAATTGTCTTTCACTTTTTTTCAGAATGTTTAATTTTGGAATTTTTTAAGTATATTTTTATTTTATTATTTATTTCAGTTTTTTTTTTAATTTGCTTTACATTTTGCCTTCATTCTGTTTCAAATTTTACTTTCAGTATAAATATTTCAATTAAATTGTATAGATATACTATAAATGTCACAACATGCTTCATAAAATAATTATGGCAAGAAAGTAAAATCAATAAAAATCACCAGTATTCTCATATATTATATATAATGTTTATATGTTGACCAAATGTATTAAATCATAAAATGAGACACAAATAACCCAACCCTTCTCTGGAAACATTTAATTACTAAAGAACATATATATATATATATATATATATATTTTTTTTTTTTTTTTTTTTTTTTTTTTTTTTTTCAGTCCTTTCACAACACTCACTCAAGAACTGACATTTACAATAAAATATGTTTTTTGTGCTGAAATGTAAAATGAAAGGATAACGTCTAAAAACCTCCTGATTGGTCGTGTTTGGTTGATTCTCAGGAGGGAATTCGCTGAACTGATGGAGAAATACAGCAGCAACAACGTCTCTGCATCAGGACGAATCTCACCCACTCAGATCTGCACAGGTAAGAACCCACTCATGAAAACCCACTCACAGACACTAACACTGACACAGGAAACCCACTCAGGCCTGATCCAGGTCTAATATTAACCCTCAAACCCAGGAAAACATCTGCACTATCACTGCGGTTTAGAAGACCTGTTCTGTTTTCACCGGTAGAAGAAAACAGTTAAAAAGAGCTCATTGTCCAAAAATATGTGCACTTCAAACACTCTACCCATGAACATTATAACACAAACATACCTTCGCTATCTCTGACTGGTGTTTTTTATGCAAAATGATGTCAAAACCTGCCCAAAACCTGCCCTAGTCCTGTACACTTCTCATTTGGACATCCTTAAAGTGCCTCCATGATGGAAAAATACGGTTAATTGTCAAAACCGACCTAGCTGTCTTTACTCAGAAACAGTCATACTTTCCAAAGACTTGTTTTGATTTTAAGTCTATACTGTCATATGTAGAGAAAAGAAGTTAACTCTGCAATGAACCTGTTAGTTTTACTCTGATTAAATTGACTTACCATTTATTTGAAGCATGTGAAAGTAGAAAGATTAACAAAAAGATGAAAATAACAAAAACATTATGAATGTACAATTATTAGAAGTAGAAATAGAAAACGTAGTGTTAAAAATTGTGTTATATATAAGAAAAAGAGGAAAATGCTATTGAAAAAACTATTGAAAAGAAGTGAGGATGAAGTAGAACTTGTTTATAATATGTTTATAATCCTTAGCCACAAATTAATTTAGTTACTTTCTATCAATATGTAAATACTTGTTACTGTGGTGATTCCTGCCACTTGTACACAGTTGCTATTGTGATTCTCATCACTTTTACATGGTTGCGATGGTGATTCTTGTCACTTTTGCATGGTTGCCATGGTGATTCCTGCCACTTTTACATTGTTGGAAGAGGGATTCCTGTCACTTTCACATGGTTACTATGGTGATTCCATCCACTTTTGAATGGTTGCTACGGTGATTCACACCACTTTTACACGGTTGCTATGGTGATTTGCACCATATTTACATGGTTGCTGTGGTGATTCCTGCCACTTTTGCATGATTGCTATGGTGATTCCCGCCACTTTTACATGGTTGGTATGGTGATTCCTGGCACTTTTGCATGGTTGCTATGGGGATTCCCACCAGTTTTGAATGGTTGCTGTGGGGATTCCTGTCACTTTTACATGGTTGCTATGGTGATTCCTGCCAATTTAAATGGTTACTATGGTGATTCCTGCCAGTTTTACATGGTTGCTATGGTGATTCCTATGACTTCTACGTGGTTGCTATAGTGATTCCCGCCACTTTTGTCAGTTAAGCGCAGAGCCAAAGATTTACCTTTGAGACTGACTGAATTAGAGGCTTTTCTGTCACATTTGGTTCCTCAAATCACCCAAGTCCTCCCGCTGTGAGTTGGAGGAGACTGGTCTGAAGGCGCTGATGTCCATTTTCTGTGGGTTTAGTGTAAACTGTGTGAAAGTCGTGGATGTAAACAGTGAGTTTTAGTGGAGGTGATCTGAATGCTCTGCTCTGGTTTCTGATTGGTCGAATGGTCAGTTGGATGGAACTCCTGTCACGTTGAGGCTCATAGTTCAGATTGTTGAAGTCACCGGGCTTTGGTTGAAGTGTCATCTGAAAGAGGACGAATGCAGCTGCATCTGTGGTAGATATGGAAAAGTGGATGGAAACGGACTCAGAGGAACAGCAGCATGAAGACAGAAGATTAGCATCATTAAATACACAGCCAGAAAATCAGAAACACACACAAAAAAAAGCATCAAACTGAAACTGTGATTAAATAAATACTGAACTAGATATCCAGATACTGATGGACACCATGAAAGTCTGAAGTCTGGAGACCGGTTTAATGTTTGAACCATGTTTCTACGTTAAAGTCTGATGAAATAACGAGGCTCCAAAGAGGGCGGGGTTTAACCACCATCCCATGTTCTGGTCTTCATTCAGGAAAGCTGACGGACACGGCGTCCTCTTCATCCTCCTCCAGATCAGAGAGTCCTCAGCTCCTCAGTCCTAAAGAAGGGGTGACGGCCTACACCCAGGCCCCCCCGTACGCTGCCAACAACCCCTACACTGTGCACACGCCCCCCCACGCCTTCAGGTACCGCCCACCTCATAGGCTGCCAATGCCAGGGAAATGAAGTGTTTGTGTCTTAGTAAAAAAAGCCATCATTTCCATAATGAGGACGTCATTTCTTCAGAAACTGCCTCATGTTCAAGACAAAACTTAAACATTGTTTATATATTTATTAGCTCCTACTAGTGGTGTACCGATCTGGATTTTTTTGCTTCCAATCCAATTTGATTTTTTTTAGGATTAGTTTTGCCGATACCGATCCAATACCAATTTTTTACAATGAAATTTTGTTTTAAATTTGGAGTCATTATTTGTAGGTTTTTATACTATTATGTTACTAGAGATCACAACTGGGCTGAATGTGGAACCTGAACTAAAACTACTATGACACCTCTGACTCTTAATAACTTTAGTATAATTTTTGCACTTTCCAAATTCATACTGTGGAACAAATTAGAACCTTTGACGGGCCGGTTTTGGCCCATGGGACGTATGTTTGACACTGCTGTAGCGTGTCTATGGACTGGTCTGTCCAGGTATTATATGGGGGTGAGTTCTGTTAGTGATGCGCACATCAGTGGGTTACTCACAGGTCGGGTTGGGTCGGGTCAGATAATTCTGCAAAACACCTGCAGATTGAAAAAAAAAAAAAATCCCGACTTGCACATCACTATCAGACCAGAAAATGAAAGTGAAACTTAAAGACGCTTTACTAGTTCCTCTAAGCCTCCTGCTGTTGTGCAGCTAATTTTCTTTTTCCCAGTGATGAAAGTGTTCCGGTTTTTGCCGGAAATCCATTTGGTTCTGAAAACTGACCATATGTTCAGGTAAATTAAATGTGTCCGAATCATTTCCGTCTGGTTTGGCAACATTTCAGCTGGAAAATTACACATAAATTGCTCTGAAAATTGTAAATTATTTTTATTTGGGTCCGCCTCATGGGTGCAGCCATATTGCTTTCTTCTTGTCTCAACCAATGAGATGCTCATTTACAACGCGGAACTTGTATCAATGGCTCTGATTGGTTCGTTGATGGCACGTGGTTCGTTTTGCGTCTCTGGAGACAAGATGGCGGATTCACTTTGAGTATTTTACCGCCAAAGTATTTTGTCTAAATATTCTGTGAAATCACGTCAGAATTCATCGTCCTTCAGTGTGGGGATGAACTCAAGTGTGAGGCAGGAATGCGCCTAAGAGCATGCACAATGAAATGCTCAGAAAACTTCAGGGTTTTTTTCTTTCCTCACGTTCATCACTGTTTTCCCTACCATCAGAAACTCTAACTTGAGGGGGCAGGACATTTACCCCCCGCCTAGAATCGGGCCCAGATTGGCCCCGATCTCGCGACTAAATCTGATCTTCTAAAAAAACACCAGATCTGCAGCCGATACCGATCTTTAGATCAGATCAGGACATCCCTAGCTCCTGCTGATCCCAAATAGTGAAAAGAAATTAAAAATTGTGATCCACCACTTTGCCGTCACTGTTCATCACTTAGAAAAGTTCAAATGTGAACATTCAGCCTCCAAAGCATCACTTACAGAAGAAACTGGGATTCTACAGATGAACACCAGCATCTGAGTAGAAACGCTGAAAAGCACTGGTCAGCAGAGATGGAAATATAGATCTAGTCACAAGTGTTTTTTTCCTCTGCAGTGACAGTGTGATTCAGTTGATCTGCGTTGCCAAGGGAACAGGCCTGGGGCTCGTCATAAAGGGCGGAGCCAACCGAGCCGAAGGACCAATGGTGTTCATTCAGGAAATAGTGCCTGGAGGCGACTGTCAGAAGGTCAGTGATGTCTTTAAACACTAGAAACGAGGGTTAAAGGACCAGTCTGATGGTTTTACAGACGTTAGATCAGTCTGTGAGAAGATGTGAGGATGATCATTATGAAAGTGGATGTGATTTATTCCATTATCATTCACTGATCATCTGAAAACAGTGAAAACACCTCTCTGAGCCTCGTTGTTTTTGTGTTTGTTTATTTGTTTGTTTGTGTTCGTGTTGTCAGGATGGGAGGCTGCAGGTCGGAGATCAGCTCGTCTCCATCAACAAAGAATCTCTGATCGGAGTCACGTATGAGGAGGCCAGAAATATCCTGTCACGAACTAAACTCAGGTCAAAAAAACATTAAATAATACTGAAAGACCTGGTTCACCATGTCAAAGATCCAACAGAAAGGACGTAGACTATAGAAATAAAAATAAAGTTGTATAAATATAAAACTCAGGATGAAAATGATGTAAACATGTAGAAAACAAATAAAACCATGATCATAAATGACCTTCTGTTCGTCCTGCAGACCAGACCCTACGGTAGAAATTGCCTTCATCAGACGGAGGTCTTCCTCCAGCTCCAGCAGTGGACCCCACAGCCCCATCGGGGGGTCCGGGGTCTCTGGAGGGTCAGGGGGGTCTGGTGGAGGGGCGGGGCCTCAGACGAGGTCCCCGGCCCCAGGCGCTCTGCCTCCACAACCAGCCGTCGTCACCAAGATCACCTCATGCCGAAACCCTGCAAGTGAGACGCTGCCATCGGTCAACATCAGCCAGGTGGAAAATGTATACACAAATATATACAAAATATATACACAATATATACAAATACATCAGCCAGGTGGAAAATGTATACACAAATATATACAAAATATATACACAATATATACAAATACATTAGCCAGGTGGAAAATATATACACAAATATATACAAAATATATACACAATATATATACAATATATACAAAATATGTACACAATATATACAAATACATCAGCCAGGTGGAAAAAATGTACACACAAATATATACAATATATACACAATATATACACAATATATCAAATACATCAGCCAGGTGGAAAATGTATACACAAATATATACAAAATATATACACAATATATACAAATACAGCAGCCAGGTGGAAAATATATTCACAAATATATACAAAATATATACACAATATATGTACAATATATACAAAATATGTACACAGTATATACAAATACATCAGCCAGGTGGAAAAAATGTACACAAATATATACAATATATACACAATATATCAAATACATCAGCCAGGTGGAAAATATATACACAAATGTATACACAATATATACAAAATATACACAATATATACAAATACATCAGCCAGGTGGAAAATATATTCACAAATATATACTATATATACAAAGTATATACACAATATATACAAATACATCAACCAGGTGGAAAAAATATACACAAATATATACAATGTATACAAAATATATACACAATATATACAAATACATCAGCCAGATGGGAAAAAAAAAAAAAAAAAAAAAAAAAAAAAAATATATATATATATATATATATATATATATATATATATATATATATGTGTGTGTGTATATATATATATATATATATATATATATATATATATACAAACATATCCAAAATATATCAATACATACAAAATGTATAAATATATCAGCCATTAAGAAAATGTATATGTAGAACATTTACAAAGATATGATACATACAACTACATCAGCAAGGAAAAAAAATATTCACAAAATATATACAAATATATACAAATCGAATAGTCAGGCAGGGAATATTTACAAAACACATACTAATAAAATACACATATACAAAAGAAGTACAAAGTAATTATAAATCTACTGTGCAGCCAGTTATAAATATATATACCCTACTTTCCGGCTATAAGGTGCACCGGAATATAAGCTGCAGGTGTCCACGTTGTGACATGAGATATTTACACAAAGATGGTAAACAAAAAGATGATTTAAGTATTTATGTCCATACCTTAACTGCTTTTTTCCAAACGGTACCTGTAACACGGCAGTCAAACGACAGGAACAGGCTGGTTCAAAAACCCAGAAAAGTCATTGGTCTGTATCTTCATCTTCCTTCTGCTCATTAAACCAGAGCAGTCGTCTTCTTCAGTGTTGGAGTTGAACAGCCTCAAATTCTCCGTCACACTCCTTCTCAGTTTCTCCTCCGTTGTTGCTCAATGGCACTTCAGTGCTGCAGCTCTGTTTCCTTCTTTACAGACGCATCGATTGCTTTTAACTTCAAAGCTGCAAAATCTGCATTTCTTCGTGTGTTTTCCATGATGAGGGTTTGTGCATGACACGCAAAATGATGGTTAAAGGTTCAGATTCAAACTCCTCCTCTTCATCACCTCTTCCACCTGTCTGTCTCACTTTTGCGCTTCCTGCTAGAGCGCCCCCTGGAGGCCGTTAGCCCGTATAAATCTATACTCGAGTTGCATCGCTGTATAAGCCATGGGGTTCAAAACGAGAAAAAAGTAGCGGCTTATAGTCCGGAAAGTACGGTATATATATATATATATATATACGACACTTATGCAAATATACATTACATACCTAAAAATACGCATAATATCTGTAAATACTCATGACCTTTAATTAAGTACATGTGAAATTTCTGGCTGTAAATGACGGCGATAATGTACAGTGTTACTGCCTCACCTTAAATAATAACGACATGTCTGACACAGAGCAGTGATGAAAATGAATGAGTGGTGATGTGTCGGTTGTCATGTGTTTCTGTCAGATATCAGGATTGAACCTGGCTCCAGTTTGAATACAGACATGTTCCAGTTTGAATACTGACATGTTCCAGTTTTAATATAGACCGATTCTCATTAAATCATCATTAATATGCTGTGTTAATGTTTGCAGGTTCGAGTGTCGCCGGGAAGAACAGAGGCAACGGAAATCACCTCCACGGCCGAGAGCAACAGCATTGCTGACACAAATCCCAGTATGTGTTAACCTGGTAACCAGTAACCCCATAACCAGTAACCAGTAACCCCATAACCAGTGTCAAGTAACCCCATAACCAGTAACCCCATAACCAGTAACCAGTAACCCCATAACCAGTGTCAAGTAACCCCATAACCAGTAACCCCATAACCAGTGTCAAGTAACCCCATAACCAGTAACCCCATAACCACTAACCAGTAACCCCATAACCAGTAATCCCATAACCAGTGTCAAGTAACCCCATAACCAGTGTCAAGTAACCCCATAACCAGTAACCCCATAACCACTAACCAGTAACCCCATAACCAGTAACCTCATAACCAGTGTCAAGTAACCCCATAACCAGTAACCCCATAACCACTAACCAGTAACCCCATAACCAGTGTCAAGTAACCCCATAATCAGTAACCCCATAACCACTAACCAGTAACCCCATAACCAGTAACCACATAACCAGTGTCCAGTAACCCCATAACCAGAAACCCGTGTGTAAAGAAAAGGCTGATTTTATTCTGTTTATGGTGATTACAGCTGGAATTTTACACCACTTTAATTATAAGAGAAGAATCAGGAAGAACAAAGTGAAACACCTGACAAAAACATGATGGAAAAGACGTAATAAAATGAAAAGGATGAGATGGAAAGGATGTAAGAACAGAGAGAGAAAGATATTACAAAAATAAAAATAACATAATAGGTACAAGACAAAACAGATGTAAATGAAAATTTCCACCAAAAAAGAAAGATAAGTCAAGTAAAAATAACATAATAAAAGATGTAACAAGACACAAAAGTTGCATCATAATCAAATTATTACTGAAGACACTAAAATACAGAAATATTGTAAAATATTTAACACAAAACCAACAGAACAAAATGAAATTTGACATAAGACATAACCAGACAAATATGCTGAAGGTAATAAAATATGCAGAACAATGTAAAACAGCAGGATAAAAAAGAAATAAATAATGTGACAAGATGAAAATCATGTAAAAGACACATGGTGAAAATAAGGTAAAGGTTGCATCAAAATAATATTGATGTTAAAAGAGACAAACATAGGAAACAGTAAAAGATGTAAAAATGAACAAGAACAACAACAGACAACAAACACATCAGCCAGGTGGAAAAATACACACAAATATATACACAATATATTCAAATACATCAGCCAGGTGGAAAAATATACTCAGATATATACAAAATATACATATACATCAGCCAGATGGGAAAAAATATACACAGTGAATACGAATATATATATATATATATATATGTATATATATATATATATATATATATATATATATATATATATATATATATATATATATATGTATATATATATACATATATATAGAGAGATAGATAGATAGATATATAATGGAAAAAAAGAAAAAATGAACAAGAAATAAATAATGTGACAAAAATGAAAATTATTTAAAAGACAGTTCCTCTAAGACAAACACTATAATCTGAATATGGAAACAAAAAAAAAATGATACAAGATGAAATGAATGTATCAGGATGAAAAAGGAACACTCTCCAACAAAATGAAAATGATAAAAAAAATATTCAAACAAAATTATGTCTCACAAATAATAACTGTTCTTTCAGAATTCAAAATAAAAAAAAACACTGCTCAGATACGATGGACCAAAACAAATGTCCATATACTGTGATAATATAAAATGACTTTACTGTTTTAAATAGAACATTAACAGAGGTTTTAGTGGAAGCAGGATTAGACTCAGAAGGACCTTAAACGACCTCCGCTGGTGAAAGGCAGTGATATAAGACCCAAGCACAGATGAACGTGTACAGATGGCCCACGTTTGGCCGGCGATCAGAGGAGGATGTGAGGAAAGTGGGAGGTCTGGGCTCCGATTGGCCGACAAGGCCACCAGCATCATCACGTCCCAGTGTGTGAGGAATCCTGAGGTCTTCCTCCATATGTGACGGAAAAACCAAGCCAAAGATGTGACGCAGATTCCACAGCAGACAGGATTCACCTCAGAATCCAGAACCAATGAACGGCCTGAGGAGAGTACCAGTACCATCAGATCTGTCCCACAGCAGACTTTTGTTACCGTTTCACTGTTCCAACATAAACTGTGTCATTGGTTCTTTTCATTTTCTATTGAGAATCCACAATCGGAAAACGAAAAAGCGACTCATTATTTCATTATTCATGTACAAATAAAAAAAAAAAAAAAAAGGAGTCGTTTTTCAAATTAAAAATTGGAAACTAGAAAAGCACTCGGAGAGCGCAGACCTTCAACAAGGCAGATCAGCCCCATTGGGAGGGGGGGCCAGTCACCACCAAAATTTAATCATTTGTTCCTTGTGCCAGTATCAACATTTTCTGAGAATTTCATCAAAATCCGTCCATAACTTTTTGAGTTATCTTGGTAACAGACAAACAAACAAACCTCCACTGTTCCTTGGCGGAGGTAAATCTGTACAATATATACAAATACATCAGCCAAGGGGAAAAATATACACAACTAGAAAAACACTTAGAGCGCAGATCCAAGGCAGATCAATGGTGAAACCTGACATGTGGTCCATTTGCTTATTTCCAATTTTTAATTTGTGCGTACAGTCGTAAGAATGAAAAACAACTAGTTTTTCATTTTTGACTTGTACATGAATAATGAAATAACGAGTCATTTTTTCGTTTTCCGACTGGATTCTCTATTGAATATGAAAAGAACGAATGATACATGGATTTAACACAAACCATATTTGACACTTAACAGAACAAGTGTCGTATGATTTAACCAATGGATGCAACGAGAGTGAAAATAAGCAACAAAATAAAAGTAAAGATGCAACAGGAGGAAACATTACATAAAAATAGCAGTGATATTACACAAAAAATGTAAAAGCTGTGGCAAGAGAATAACTTGAGTAAAAGATTAAATAAATAGATACATAAATACATATTTGTGTGTGTGTGTGTATATATAAATGATAAAATGATACAAAAACCACATAAAGGACAAAACAAGATAAAAAAAATGACAAAGATGTAATAACACAGATGTAAAAGAAGCAATAGGACAAAACAAGACCAGAACAATGTCAAAGACACAATATGAAACAGTATAAATATTTTTCTCACACGTTGCAGTTTTTTTCAGGTTATTCTCATGTTTTTTTGTTAAAGGATCCAAACCAATCCAACTTCATTTGTAAAGTGCTTTAAAACAACCACAGTGGACCAAAGTGCTATACAGAAAAATAAATAAAAAACAAAATAACAGAGTAAAATACAAGAATAGATTAAAAATAAATAAATGATTAAAAATACAGAGGAATAGATAAAACCTGAATAAAAGAATAAAATACAAGAATAGATTAAAAACATAAAAAGCTGTACAATTTAAAAACTACAACAAATAAGAACAATAAACCAGTAGCAAATAAAACAATTGAATAAAAATAAAACATTCAGAAGCCAAGGAGAAAAGATGGGTTTGAAGAAGGGATTTAAAAACAGACAGAGGAGGCCTGTCTGATAGGATAGTTTGTAAATGTAAATATTTTCATAATTTCATGTTTTTTATTGCACTAAAACAAAGAGAAAAAGTTGTCATTATTTATAGTTTATGATGCTGCTGTTTTACTGGTCCGGCCCACTGCAGATCCAGTTAGGCTGAATGCAGACCTGAGTTTGATCCTCCTGGTATAAACCCTGTTGTACACATGTACCAGTGGATGTTTTAATGTGGACGTACTGGTGTGTTTCCTGTTGTACACATGTACCAGTGGATGTTTTAATGTGGACGTACTGGTGTGTTTCCTGTTGTACACATGTACCAGTGGATGTTTTAATGTGGACGTACTGGTGTGTTTCCTGTTGTACACATGTACCAGTGGATGTTTTAATGTGGACGTACTGGTGTGTTTCCTGTTGTACACATGTACCAGTGGATGTTTTAATGTGGACGTACTGGTGTGTTTCCTGTTGTACACATGTACCAGTGGATGTTTTAATGTGGACGTACTGGTGTGTTTCCGTTCAGAGTCCTGCGGTCAGACTCTACAGAGGAAATGTTCCCTCAGCAGCAGTTGTCGCCTCAAACTGGATCGACTGGAGCAGGTGGGTTGATAATTCACATAACTGGTCCTAACTGGTCATTAAAACGAGCAGAGCAACAACAGAACATCAGGAGCTTCTGTTCCTACAAATATGACACAAACCACATGGACTGAATGTTCTGTAGTTACAGCCTGGGACATGTTCACGACAACAGAGGACGTTCAAACAAGACGCATTTTACTGCTGTTTTCTGACATTTAATACTGCAGAGGTTGGGCTTGTATGTGTGTATTTCCCACCATTTTAGACATGGTTGGTACTAGTGATGCGCGGGTCCGTTTATTCTTTCTTTTTTTTTTCCAACCCGTGGGTCCTGCTTTTGTGGAACTACTGGACCCACCCCAAACCACTCCGCACCACTGCAGCCATTTTTACAACCCGACCCACACCCTCAACCAATTAATTATCTACGGTGGCCAGGTGTCACTGTTTGGTGCTCATGTGACATCGATCCGCAAGTTATGCAAGTTATGTAATACTAACCATCAAATAATAATACAAAATATAATGGGCTATAAATCACTTAAGTATTTTAACCTGCTATAAGGAATTTATACATGATACTGTACATATTTTGGTGTCTCTGCTCAATCAGTGACCCGCCCCGCAAATAAAGTGACATTTTTTTGATCCCCCAACCCGCTGATTCACGCATCACTAGTTGGTACAGTGATTCCAGCCATTTTACATGTGGTTAGTCCGAGGGATGTCATGAGAACTGATACTCACGATACCATTTAATACTATGATGAAAAACTAGAAAAGCACTTGGAGAGTGCAGACCTCAGCCCCCCCCCCCACCCCCTCCCCAATCACCACCAAAATATAATCATGTTTTGCTCCTTGTGCCAGTATCAACATTTCCTAAATATTTCATCAAAATCCTTCCATAACTTTTTGAGTTATCTTGCTAACTCCTCTGAAGGATATCCATACAGATATGCATTTCTGTAATCAAACATTTTTGGGGTTTTGTCTAAAGTGAGCTCCTGAAAAAGGGGAAAAGAAATCGAAAATAGAAGAACATTTTGTTAATACAGTAAGTAATAAGTTTAATGTATGTGGAGCTGCAGTGTGTTTTAATGCGATGCTGCTACGGTGATTCCGGCTTCTTTTACATGGTTGCTATGGTGATTCCCGCTTCTTTTACATGGTTGCCATGGTGATTCCAGGCAATTTTGTCAGTGAAGCACAAACCTAAGCTTTATCTTTGGAAAGCCCTGAATCAGACTCTTCTAATTCCCTGTCAGCTGGTTTAGTAAGTAAGTAAAGTTGATTTAGTTTTAGTTTGAATAGATAAGTACAGATTTGTCTACTCTACTGTTTGGATAAAAAGATATGAAAACTTACTGCATTTTACTTTTTATTAATGTTTAAGTTAATTTATTTGAAGGATAAGATGACAGAAAAAAAACACAAAGAAAATTTTTATGTAACCATGTTCAAAGTTCAGTTTTATTAAAATCCAATATGGCCGCCACCCTATGATGTCACAATATGCAAATTAGATGAGTCCATTTACTCCCATCTTAAACTTTTGGTCAAACCCAATATTTTTCTCTTTTACAGTATGACTTTATCTTTAACTGTTTCCAAGATACAGCTTTTTAAAATCTTCAAAACAAAACTGAATATATTTTTTTAAACTCCAGCATCTAAATCAGTGGTTTCCAACCTTTTTTGTCTCGTGACCCCACTTTAACATCACAAATTTCTGGCGACCCCACACATTCAAAACGGAGACTCAAATTCATTTGTTACCTCTGCTAGGGGGTATTGTGATCACTTTGCTTTGTGTGCGTGCGTGTTTGTTTGTTAGCTAGATAACTCAAAAAGTTATGGAAGGCTTTTCTGCCTCCGTCTATAATAATATACATTATTTAGACTACGAGGGGTGACTGAAAAGTTTTGAGCCAAACATGGAAAGGATTAAGATATGAAGACCAAAGTTGGTCCATGAAATCTTTCACATATCTTAATCCTATCCAGTAAATTTCTTGGTCAGATCAGTCTTTTTCCCTGTTTAACAGGTCCCTGAACTTTCTGTATCAAGTCTTTCCTGAAAAATGGACAAACTTGAGTATGGGGCTGTCATCAAGTGCGCATACGACCTTTGCCTTCTTTGGGGTTGGTGACATGGGACTTTCCATTGTTTTGACTGCTCCTTGGTCTCAGGCTGATAGTGATGGACCCCAGTCTCATCCATCGTCACAAATCAGCCCCATACTCAAGTTTGTCCATTTTTCAGGAAACGCATGTTACAGAAAGTTCAGGGACCTGTGAAACGGGGAAAAAGACTGATCTGACCAAGAAATTTACTGGATAGGATTAAGTTATGTGAGATTTCATGGACCAAATTTAGTCTTCATATCTTAATCCTTTCCATGTTAGGCTCAAAACTTTTCAGTCTCCCCTCGTAAATGACGTCTAAAATTAACGTTTATTTGCAACATAGTATAGCAAACTATTACATGACCAAAAAAAAAAAAACATTTTACCCAAAAAAAAGTCTCCATTTTGAATGTCTGAGGTCACCAGAAATTTGTGATGTTAAAATGGGGTCATGAGACAAAAAAGGTTGGGAACCACTGCTCTAATGTGTGTGTGTGTGTGTGTGTGTGTGTGTGTGTGTGTGTGTCATTCCATTGGCGTCCCCGTTCTCAGCTGGGTTTGTATTGATCTGTATTCTCTGTGTTTGCTGGTTGTGTTCAGGCTCTGGATCTGATCGGTCTAAAGCCCACAGAGACCCAACGGCAGAGCCTCAGATCCAGACTACGAGCTGATCCGGATGGAACGGTGGCCTTCACAGGTGAGAAAACCCAGCATGCGCCCACTGACCCTGGGGCCACGCCCCCCACGCTAACACGCTTTACCTGTGTCCGCTTCCTCAGACGTGGAGACGGTGATCAGAGAGCTGTTCAGGCCTCAGCTGGAGGAGTTATCGGCCGCTCAGCCCGGATCCAGGTTCACGTCTGAAGACCTGACCGGTCTGCTGGAGTCCCCCACCAACCCAAGGGTAAGACCAGCACCAGAACGGACCGGACCGGACCGGACCCCGACCCACATGACCTTCAGATCAGAACAACCCAGTCACATCATGTCTGTAGTGTTTGAATCAGAGTCAAGTCACATCAACTGTATTTACATCTGAGCTGGTTTAGATGGCAGTGTGATTATTATGGTCTGGATTTAAACCCAAAACATTCACACAGATGCAATAAAAACAACTCACAGGGTTTTTAGTCACATATGGAGAATTTAAAGAGAAATATATAATATAGAAAATCTGTGTCATGTGTTAAAACGACCAAAGCTTTGAAGCAGAAACGACAGAAATAATTGAGTATAAATGTGTGTCGTATGTTGAACAGCTGGTTGTATGTTGTATGTTTCATGTGTTGCATGTTGTATGTTTCATGTGTTGTATGTTGTATGTTTCATGTGTTGCATGTTGTATGTTTCATGTGTTGTATGTTGTATGTTTCATGTGTTGCATGTTGTATGTTTCATGTGTTGTATGTTGTATGTTTCATGTGTTGTATGTTGTCTGTTTCATGTTGTTAGTGGTATGTTTTATGACTGAATGTATGTTGTATATCCTGTGTTGCTTGTTGTGTTCTATATGTTTTACGTTGTATATTGTGTTGAATGGGTTGTTGTATGTGTCATGTTGTGTGTTGTATGTCTCATGACTGATTGTATGTTGTATGTTGTGTGTTGCACGTGCTGTGTATCATGTGTTGTATGTTGCATGTGTTGTGTCCTGTGTGTTAAATGTTGTGTTATATGTTGTGTGTCATTTGTTGTGTGTTGCATGTGCTATGTGTCATATGTTGTGTGTTATATGTTGTGTGTTATACGTGCTGTGTGTTGTATGTTGTGTGTTGCATGTGTTGTGTGTTATATGTTGTGTGTTGTATGTACTGTGCGTTATACGTTGTGTGTTATATGTTGTATGTGCTGTGTGTTACATGTTGTGTGTTGCATGTTCTGAGTGTTATGTGTTGTGTGTTGCATGTGCTGTGTGTTATATGTTGTGTATTGTGTATTGTGTGTTGCATGTGCTGGTCCATGTGCAGGTGATCATTGATCCGCTGTCGTTCTCGTCCAATCGGTCGTTTTTATGGATTTTTTCTGCAGAGCTCAGGTCACTCAGTATCGGAGAAATAATCAATGACATCCTGAGAATCAGCTGATTGAACAGAATGTTCACAAACATTCACAAACACTCACATGTATGACCATGAAACAGAAGAAATTCAACCGAAACTAATCAAACTGAACTGAACTGCAGCGGTTTGGCTGAAGTCACTGTGTTCAGCTGAACACGGGGAAGTTTTATAATTAAAAATACATCGTATGTTATGTGTC
This sequence comes from Sphaeramia orbicularis, assembly GCF_902148855.1. Lineage (NCBI taxonomy): Eukaryota > Metazoa > Chordata > Actinopteri > Kurtiformes > Apogonidae > Sphaeramia > Sphaeramia orbicularis. The sequence goes on from NC_043975.1 coordinate 2,007,155, forward strand.
GGAAACGAAAAAACAGTTCAGTCCAGTGAACCTGGACAAACTTTTACATTTAACCACAGGTCGACTGCATCATTTTGATATTTAACACTATTTAACCAGAAAAAACCTTCATTCATGTTAGATTTTATCTAATTTCATACCATTTTTGGATTAATTTGGCTTTACTTTAACCCTTAGTGGTCTGAGCCTATTTTAGCCATTTTTCAGTGCTTTTGATTTTGCCTTTTCATTCTATATACAGAAATGTTTAGTATACCCATGTTTGGCATCTTTTTTTTCAGCACAACTTCATCTATCTCATCTGTCTATTATTTCACTTTAACCTGCTATAAAAACACAAAAGGACAAAAAAAACACAGGAAAAATATAAAATCCGATTTGAAAAATGTATATAATTTATAACATAAATAACACACAGATGCTTAATGAACCTTTTCAAAGACTGTAAAAGTGAATATTAGTTCCAAATATTAGGTATATAAAGTCAAAATTGTAATAAATTAAAACTATACTCAAACATTTGACATAAAAGCATATCTTCACATAGGCGTTTTCTCACCCCCCTGGTCCTCCTGGTATCCACATCCGGTTCGGGGGGGGGGTCATTCTCACCCTTACCTGTAATGCTAATTCAGTCTGGATTAGAATCCGCAGATTTGGCCAGTTTTTCCATTTTGAAAAAGGACAAAAAATGACGAAGATATGGTCAGAAATATAACGCCCCCCCACCTCATTTTATTACTTTTATTTATGCTTGTTTGCTCCGGTTTCAAACCATCATATCCAGTTGTATTTGCTCTGTCAACATCCAATGAAAAGTGGGAGAGTGTTTCAAGTCCACACTTTCGAATGCAAGTGTCCCCAGTGGTCATGTGATTCAGTCACGGGGCCTTGACTGTGGAACCCTAAGTACAACAAGGGCCAAACACGTTCCAACGACCCAATACGTCTCATTTAGAGTAAACAGCTGCAAGTACAGAAACGATGCAAATTCACAAACTCAAACACAGTCTGAACCAGGTACAAAAAGAGGAAGGTGGTGCAAATGAAAGCATGCACTGCAAGAAGCAATACATGCATAATCATCAAATGTTCTGCAAATAAAGAAACGATGCAAAGAAAGGAAACATCTGCAAACAAAAAGCGCTGCAGAACCAGTTACTACAACAGAAGTGTTCCAAACCTGTAGGGGGCAGTGTTTACAGACAACAGACTAGTGTACAATAGAATCTAATAAAAGTCACATGACCTTGCTACACCGTAACTTCAGTTTGTTCCTGCTGTAGTTTGAAACCCTGTCAGTCAGCTGTTCTGCGTCTCTCTCTCCATCCTGTGTCTGTTCTGCTGACGCTGCCCCCTACAGGTTTGGAGCACTTCTGTTGTAGTAACTGGTTCTGCAGCATTTTTCATTTGCAGATGTTTTCTTGTTTTGCATCATTTCTTTATTTGCAGAACATTTGATGATGACACATGTGTTTTTGTTTCTTGCAGTGCATGTTTTCATTTGTACCTCGTTCCTCTTTTTGTACCTGGTTCAGACTGTGTTTGAGTTTGTGAATTTGCTTCGTTTCTGTACTTGCAGCTGTTTTCTCCAACTGAGACGCACTGGGCCGCTGGAATGTGTTTGGCTCTTGTCGGCCACCGTACCTAAGGGTTAACAAACACAATCCGATTAATCGGAGAAAAGTTGGGTTTTGACCTATCGTGTGATGAGAATCCTCCATATGAGGACCTCCTTCTCTGCCTTTTTGTTCTGTTTTCTGTTGGGTTTTAATTTCAACTCCCATGTGCAGTGTGAGTTGGATTATTTCTCCAGTTGAACAGATGGTTTAACTGTTGAACGTGATGTATTTTTGCAGCCGTCACTGTCGGACTCGGAGGATTTGGAGGAGATGGAGCGGCTGAGGAAAGAACACATCGAGGCTCTGAGGGAAATTAAGAGGCTGCAGGTGAAAACACAACACGTCACATTTGACCTGTTTATACTGGACTGACCCATCACAGTGTCCTTTTGGCGTTAAACTGGATTTATCTGATTTAAACGTGACTTGAATGTATTTAAAACCAAATAGAAAGAAGGTTTAAAACACAATATTCAACACAACAGTACAAAAAATGGAGAAATTAAAAGACATGTAAAAGACACAGTGATATGAAATGGTGAAAAAGACATAAAAGACGCAAAAATACGGAAAGAAATAAAAGCAAAACAGTTGCAAAACAGTTAAAACATTGAAAATGACGTGAAATGCATATAAAGATGAAAATGATATAGAGGATGCAAAAAAGACACTGATATTAAAGATGCAACATGAAAAAGTGTTAAAGGCACAAAACTACATAAAAATGCAAAAAGAAAAAAACATAACGACAAAGATGGAAATGATCTAAAGATTCAAAATAATGAAAAGAGGGAAAATGATATAAAGAAACACGATGAACATGACAAAAGATGCATAAAGATGAAAATGATGTAAAAAAACAAAAACACAGTAATACAAAATAAAGACAAAAATGTCAAAAGATTTGAAACAACACAAGAGACATAAAAAATGAAAATAATGGAAAAGCCATAAAACAACCTAAAAGGCACGAATATAAATACATAAGACACAAAAGATGGAAATGGTGTAAAATACACAAAAAGATGAAAATAATATTAAAGATGCAACAAGAGGAAAATAAGGTAAAAGACATGAAATGATGTAAAGACGCAAAAAAAGATGAAAATGCCTTAAAATATGTGAAATAACGTAAAAGATGGAAAAAAAGAAAATAATGAAAAAGCCATAAAACAACATAAAAGGCACAAATATAACTAAATAAAAGACAAAAATGAAAAAGATAATAAAATACACAAAAAACTGAAAATTTTTGAAAATTATATAATAAGATTTAATGACACTAAAATAAGGTAAAAGACATGAAATGATGCAAAAAAGATGAAAATGTCAGAAAGTCACAACAAAATGAGACAAATCCACATAAAATACAGAAAATGACAAAACTGAAAATGACAAAGATATAAACAAAGAAGACGCAAAGTAAATATAAGATGCAACAAAATGAAAATGATGAAAAAGACACAAAATAACATAAAAATACATGAAGATAAATCATAATAAAGATGAAAATGATGTGAAAAACACAATAATACAAAATATGTGAAAAGACGTAAAACATGAAAATAATGAAAAAGCCATAAAACAGCATAAAAGGCACAAATATAATAAATAATAATACATAAAAAGATGAAAATGAAAGAGAAAATACACTAAAAGATGAAAATTATATTAAAAGATGCAACAAAATGAAACGTGTAAAAGACACAAAACAACATAAAAGATGGAAAATTGAGTAAAAGAAAAAAAAAAAAAAAGATGTAAAAGACATTAGACTTTGTAAAAGATGGAAAAAGACAAAACTGAAAAAACTAAAAAAATACACAAACTAAATAAAACATGCAACAAACTAAACCTGGACCTGGTTGTGGTTCTGTTCCAGGAGCAGCTGGTGGAGTCCCAGAGAGTCCAGCAGCAGATGGAGGAGGACCTGAACCGGGTCCGACAGGTGAGACCCACCCCCATTTACCTCCAGATCTGGTCCTGGATCTGGGTCCGGCTCTGGTTTTAGTCCAGTTTCCTTTTTTGTGCTGGTTCTGGATGTGGGATTGGGTCCAAGTCTGGGGATGTGTGATCAGGGTCTGGTTCTGGTCCATTTTTTTTTATTTGGTCTTGGATGTGGGATTGAGTCTGAGTTTGGGGGAGTCTGATTAGGGTCTTGTTCTGGTCCAGTTCCTCCTGATTTAGTCCTGAATGTGGGTCTGGGTCTGTTTTTTTTGTCCAAGTTCCTCATTTGAGCTGGTTCTGGATGTGGGATGGGGTCCAGGTCTGGGGGAGTCTGATCAGAGTCCGGTTCTGGTCCAGTTTTTCCTGATCTGGTCCTGGATGTGGGTTGAGGTGTGGCTCTGTTTTTTGTCCAGGTTTCTCTTTTGATCTGGTCCTGGACGTGGGATGGGGTCCAGGTCTCGGGGAGTCTGATCAGGGTCTGGTTCTGGTCCGGTTCCTCCTCCTTGGACCATCTGGTTCTGGTGTAGGAGGCCATTGATAAAAAGCCCTGAAATAGCGTCTGATTCACTGAAGGTTTCAGCCTCCGACGTTGCATAAAACGATCGATATCTGCTTTTAGACACCAACGGAGAATCAGAACAAACAGCAGAACAGACACCGAAAAACTACAGTGGCCCAGAGATGCAACAGCCCAAAAAATGATCCACTATAAGAAAAATAAGAGAACAGCCCAAAAAATTATCCACTATAAAAAAACAGAGAACAGCCCAAAAAAGTATCCACTATAAAAAAAGAGAACAGCCCAAAAAATGATCCGCTATAAGAAAAATAAGAGAACAGCCCAAAAAATTATCCACTATAAAAAAAGAGAACAGCCCAAAAAATTATCCACTATAAGAAAAAAAGAGAACAGTCCAAAAAATTATCCACTATAAGAAAAAGAGAACAGCTCAAAAAATTATCCACTAGCCTGTGATATATTGCAGAACTGATATTTTCTTCTACCCCTGGTCATCATATGGGTTCAGTTTTTTACTATATTCACAAAAGTTTTTTATGAATATATTTGTTAAAGTTTATATTATATTGATGAAATTTGCCATCATATTGATTAAGTTTTCTTCTATTTTGATAGACTTTTTTTTTTAAATAGGGTTTTAGTGAAAATACTGTAAAGTTTTTCATTATTTTTATGATGTTTTTTAATATATTGCTGAAGTTTTTCCTATATTTCATTATATATCTGAGATGTTAATACATTCAGATTCACGTGTTTTATGGAATATTTATGGAATGTAGGAATAATGTGGATATTGTTTGGATTTTTGTGAAATAACATGGAAGGGATGATGGATGCTGGGCTGTAGAAAAAATAAGACCAAATATTAACTTTCATGAGGAGGTGCACCTGAATGCACCATGGTGTCCCTGTGTCATGGGACAGCAGACGTAACTGTAAATGACAGTGAACACATCACACTTTGTTATGCTTCAGATCTTTACTGCGACCTCTGAAAACCTGGATCCAACACCTGAAGTCTGGGAAAGATCTGGTTTTATGGAGTCTGTTCCTGAAGGACGTCCTGTCTGTTGTTCAGTCCAACGTGAACCTGAAGAACCTGATCAGTCTGTTCTTCTTTCTCTTCTTCTTCCTCTTCTTCTTCTTTCTCTTCTTCTTCATCTTCCTCTTCTTTGTCTTCTTCTTCCTCTTCTTCTTCCTCCTCTTCTTCTTCTTTGTCTTCTTCTTCCTCTTCTTCTTCCTCCTCTTCTTCTTCTTCTTCCTCCTCTTCTTCTTCTTTGTCTTCTTCTTCCTCTTCTTCTTCCTCCTCTTCTTCTTCTTTGTCTTCTTCTTCCTCTTCTTCTGTGGTTACATAAGGACCAGACACAGACAGAGCATCTCCTCACCGTCGGAGTAGAGTTCTCCTTTCCAGAGGATTAGAGGCGGTGGGGGGTCATTAGAGCTGGAGATCAGGCCTGAGGACAGGGGAGGGGGGGCACTCAGAGGCCAGACCCCCCAGGGCCCACAGCTGGAGGGGAGGCCCTTCACCGACGCCCATTAGTCACCTAACAACAAGAAAGGATGGAGTCCCACAGAGTGACCCACTTCTACTGGAGCCACAGTGCACAATGAGTCCACACAGAACATGACACAACACACAGCATCATGTAACACAGCCATGTACAGCAGCACAACATACAACAACACACAACATATGACATGCGACAACACATGGACTCACTGAACAGGAAACACTGGTGTAAATGGTGTCGGTGGGTCAGTTCCAGGAATTAGCCTTATCCAGAGTGTTTGACTGAATCATCTCCATGGAAACCTAAAGACTTTAATGATGCCAAAATGTTCTTCAGTGACTTCATTCATATTTTTACCATAAACAGATGCATTTATTTCAATCACAACCTCTAAACCAGAGGTGTTAAACATACATTCCATGGGCCAAAATGGGCCAAAGGTTGGACCAAAAGGTCCAATCTGGCCTCTGTGATAAATTTATGAAATGCAAAAATTACACTGAAGATTAAGAATAAGAAACGTGCTTTATCGTCCTAAATGACCCTTGTGTGTTGAAAGTCCATTCTTCATTTGAACTGCATGTATTTTTACCTGTAAAGTAACTCTGCTTCAGTGTCAGATGTTCTTCAGTTTCAGTTGAAGCTGCAGAGCATCACTGTCCCTCTGTTTCCACTGGTTTAGACTGCACCGTGGGTCACAGGTTTTGTTAAATCTGCAGGAAATGAATGTGATTTGTTCCCACATGAAAACACACTGTCTGTGTGTATGTTGTGTTGTCGCAGTGTGTGGTCGGTGTCTATTTTAGAAACAGACGTGTTGTGTTTGCTGTTGGCTCTCAGTGCATATGACTTCACTGCAGGAGGAGGAGAAGCTGCCAGAAGCAGACTCAGCTTCAGCTACTACAGTGGGTCTGCTGAACAGAGATGGGCCTGGAGTTAACTGGAGTTAACTGGTGTATACTGGTGTTAACTGGAGTTAACTGGTGTTAACTGGTGTATACTGGTGTTAACTGGAGTTAACTGGTGTTAACTGGTGTATACTGGATTTACTGGTGTTAACTGGAGTTAACTGGAGTTAACTGGTGTATACTGAAGTTAACTGGAGTTAACTGGTGTTAACTGGACTTAACTGGTGTATACTGGTGTTAACTGGAGTTAGCTGGAGTTAACTGGTGTATACTGGAGTTAGCTGGAGTTAACTGGTGTTAACTGGAGTTAACTGGTGTTAACTGGTGTTAACTGGTGTATACTGGTGTTAACTGGAGTTAGCTGGAGTTAACTGGTGTATACTGGAGTTAGCTGGAGTTAACTGGTGTTAACTGGAGTTAACTGGTGTTAACTGGACTTAACTGGTGTATACTGGTGTTAACTGGAGTTAGCTGGAGTTAACTGGTGTATACTGGAGTTAGCTGGAGTTAACTGGTGTTAACTGGAGTTAACTGGTGTTAACTGGTGTATACTGGATTTACTGGTGTTAACTGGAGTTAACTGGAGTTAACTGGTGTATACTGGTGTTAACTGAAGTTAACTGGAGTTAACTGGTGTTAACTGGACTTAACTGGTGTATACTGGTGTTAACTGGAGTTACTGGAGTTAACTGGTATTGATTAGTTATATCAGGTGTTAACTGGTGTCCCTGGTGTTACCTGATGTTATCTAGAGTTAACTGGTGTTATCTGATGTTACTGGTATTATCTGGTATTAACTGGTGTTACAGATGTTAACTGGAGTTACTGGTGTTACTGGTGTTACCTCTGAGTGGCTTTGTTTCATTGTATCATTTAATAGTTTTCATATTGTTTCTTGTTTTGTTGTTTTTATGCTCTGGTGTCTTTAACATAAGGAAGTTTCATCTTTTTCTGTGTTTTATGCTTTTTTCATTTCATTTTTATTTTTTGTTGTTTTCCTTTATTTTGTCTTTTCTGTCATTTTAATCTAGTTAAGTTTTTTTTTGCCATTTTCATCTCATGTCTTTTATGTTGTTTTTTTGTTATTGTGTTTTTTGTATCATTTTCTTCTTGCATCCATCACATTGTTTTCCTTTTGTTACGTTCTTTCTTTTTACATGTTTTCTGTTGTTTTGGTCTCATTGTGTTTTTCACATCATTATCGTCTTGTCTTTTCTTTCACTGCTTTCATTCCCTGCTGATCAGACACTAGTTTAACCTCCATTTCTCTCTTTGCAAACTCAGATATCAGATGGTTTTCCTCGTGTTTTGTCGTGACAGATTTCACGCCTGTGTTTGTTTGTGAGGTTTAATGTTGTGTTTATGTCTCGGAGGATGGCTTTTTGCTGCAGGAGCTGTATTTTAGCCGTCCAGATAGAGTTACTGGTTGAAAAGCCTGTGACTGTAGTGGGAGTGGTTGTTTCCAGTGTCTGGTTTGCAGCTCTGAGCGTGGTTATGTAACTCCACTCTAAAAGCTTTTGGCCTCGGATCAACTTCAGCTCGGTGTCAGTGCTTCAAACACATCCAACACCTCCACGCTTTATCCGTCCTGACGTCGACGCTACGGTGCTTTACTCTGTCTGTAGTCGCTGTAAACTGAAGACTGCAGGTTGTCAAACAAGTTACACGATGACGACGAGGACATTTCTAAGACATTTAACACTGTATCAACGTTGAACCGTCACCGCAGTTGTACAAGTCTGTTAAAATAACAGTAGAGTTATCAGTGGTTTCTGTTTTCTACTCTTCCCTTTGTCTGTTTTTGGGGTTTTTCAATAATAAATGGTTCCCACATGGCTCCTGGTAGAATTATCCAACAATGGTGCATCAAATAAAGGATCAAAGAAAGAAGCAAACTAGATGAATTTGGTGGAGACCCGCTGAAAGATGGTGGAATTTTGCTGAAGTGAAAAATGAAAACTGAAGAAGCTGAAAAAATGTGTAGAAAAGATTCTGTCAATGAGAAAAAGTAAAGTTGAAGAGGAAGCTGAAATGGATTAAAGCAGAAATATTAAAGTGAAAAATGAAAGTTGAAGTAAGAGCTGAAATGACTGAAATTGGATAGCTGAAGATTTGCTGAACTGATGCTGAATCATGACTGAAAATAAAGGTGTGAAAAAAAAACATGCAAACCAAGTGAATTTGGTGGAATTCAGCTGATCTGTTGAAAGATGGTGGAACTTTGCTTAAGTGAAAAATTTAAACTGAAGAAGCTGAAAAAAAAAAAAAAGATTGTCGAAGTGTAAAATGGAAGTTGAAGGAGCTGAAATGACATAAAAGCTGAGGGTTTATTGAACCACTGTTGAATCATGACTGAATTTAGCTGGAATAGCAACGCTTAAAGGTACTGTATATAAGAATTGTGTTCCCAGTAATCATAAAACACTGGTTTATTGTGTTTTATTAAAGGTTGATTCAGAAGTTTCTAGGATTCTAACTTGAAAACAATGTGATGAAGGGTTTAAAAGCACTCAACAGCACAATAAACCAAAACCAACTAAACTTTGTCATTTTAATTAGAGCTGCAACTGATTAATCGATTAGGTGCTTGAAGTGAATGCAAAAATTCACAATTCGATTAATCGACTTAAATTGATTGAAGGGAAATATTCTATTGCAGTTTTCCTGAATTGAAGCTTCTTTGTGCGTCACAATAAGCGTCCGTGTGAAACACAACAGTGGAACCAATGTTTAACAGCAGAGAAATGAAGGAAACAAAGCTTTGATTCAGGAGAATTGTGGTTGAATGACTTTTTTGGATCATTTTGAGTCAATTAATCGGTTGCAGCTCTAATTTTAATGATTTTAAAGTTGGTATCATCACAGAATTTCACATCTCCGTTTCTTGCTGCTTCATTTTGAGTTCATTCTGGCGTTTGGACCGCAGACGATGTGATTTCATCTGTATTTCGTGTGCTACTGCTGCAGGAGGAACAGTTCATTACTTGACCTTTTCAGATATAGACCTGATCTGAACCATGACAGGCCGACCCGGTCCTGCTGAGACCCGGATGCTGATTCAGACCAACATCCCTGAGGCCGAAAAACAAAGACTGACCCAGACCGACACAGAATCAGGACCGAAGCTCCTCAGACGTTGAATCTCTGGGAGGTTTATAGGAGTTAAAGTCTGGTCTTCAGAACCTCTAAACCCTCGTCTTGTCCCCAACAGGAGGTGAAGCTCGGAGCCGAGGAGAGCCGGGCCCTCAGGACCCGGATCCAGCTGGCCGAGGTGGCCCAGAAACAGGCCAGAGGGATGGAGATGGACTACGAGGAGGTCATCCACCTGCTGGAGGCTGAGATCGCAGAGCTGAAGACGCAGAGGGTGGAGCCCACGACGACCGCAAAGGTGAACGCAAACACAACACTGATTATATTATA
>NC_043975.1:2022082-2039582 GCF_902148855.1 Sphaeramia orbicularis
ATCCATTCATCCATTCATTCATTCCTTCAACCATTCCTTCATTCATTCAACCATTCATTCCTTCAACCATTTGTTCATTTATTTAACCACTTATTCATCCATTCATCCATTCATTCATTCCTTCAACCATTCATTCATTCATTCAACCATTCATCCCTTCAACCATTTATTCATCCATTTATTTATTCATTTGGTCCTTCAACCATTCATTCATCTGTTCATTTATTCAACCATGTATTAATTAATTCAACCACTCATTCATTCATTCATCCAAACATTCAATTCTTCAACCATTTATTCATTCATTAATTTATTAATTTATTCCTTCAACCATTCATTCATTCATAACTCTAAACTAAAGATATAAATCTAATTGATCATGTTTCTTTTTCTTTTCTGTCTTTTTCCAGAATGTTCAGGACTTTCTGCTTGAAAGCCAAGGGCCGACCAAGAGTTTCAGGTACGAGCCGATAAAACCCACATTTTAACGTATTTATACAAACAATAAAATGTTGTCACAAGGTGAAAAAAAATCCAACTATAGGACGAATACATTAAACAACATCAAACGACAAGTGACGTGAAACAGAGAAAAAAAGGAGAAAAAGATGTAAAATGATGTAAAAGTGTCTTGAATGAGACACAAGATAAAACAAAGAATGGAAATAAAAAACCGAAGATAAAAATGAGATATAAAAAAAAAATTAAACAACACAAAAATATGCAACAGGATGAGAACGACGGAACAAATGAACATAAACGACCAAAGCAAATGAAAAAGACAGCGTTTGTTCTTTTTCTTTCTTTCTTTCTTTCTTTTTTATTTTTCCATCTTTTCTTTCCTTTCGTTCCACTTTTCACCTGAATCTTTTTATTTCATCTGTTTTTCCTCCAGATCCTCGGCTACTTTTCTTACGTCTTTCTTTCAATTTTCTTCTGTATTTTCCTTTCATTCTTTTTTCATTTCGTATATTTTCCTCCTCTCTGTTAATTCTTTACTTTCCACATCTTTCTCCTCTTTTTCTCTGTAACATCAGTCTTCCACTTTGTCATCTTCTTCTTCTCCTTCCTCTTCTTTCTCTTCTTCTTCCTCTTCATCTTCATCCTCTTTTCCTTCTGCTTCTCCTTTTTCTTCCTCTTCTTCCTCCTCCTCTCCCTCCTCCTCTTCTTTTTCTTCTTCCTCCTTCTCCTCTCCGTCTTCCTCTTCCTTCTTCTTCTTCCTCTTCTTCTTCTTCTCCTCTTCTCCTTCTTCCTCCTCCTCTTCCTCCTCTTCTCCTCCTTCTTCTCCCTCCTCCTCTTCTTCTCCTTCCTCTTCCTCTTCCTCCTCTTCTCCTTCTTCCTCCTCCTCCTCTCCTTCCTCCTTCTTCTTCCTCCTCTTCTCCTCCTTCTTCCTCCTCCTCTTCCTCCTTTCTTCCTCCTCTTCTCCTCCTTCCTCCTTCTCTCCTCCTCTTCCTCCTCTTCATCCTGTGTTGTTGTGTAAGTCTGATGCTGTAAACCAGGTCAATCGGTCATGTTATTAAGTCACTCTGATATGACACCTCCTGTTCGTCTTCCGTTTGACGCTGTCCAGGTCAGTGGGACACGTCCTCTCATCTTTCATAACATCGGACCCCCGCCGTGTCGTCTTATCTTCACCTGTCCGTGTGTTTCTAGGCCGAAACACAGATGTAGGCTGAATGCCAGGCCTTTGTCTGGAATAAAAGACTCCGAGCGGCAGCTTCGCCCCGAATATTACACTCATTAAAGTCATTAGAAAAAAGAAAAGGCCAGCGGGAAACGAGGAAATGGAAATGACATTCAGGAGGTAATGAGTTAAAACGACCGTTAGAGAACAGACGCAGGAAGAAACCTGACAGGTGAAACGACCGGCAGCAAAAATAATAAACGATAAAACAGAGAGAAGACGACAATGTCAAAGGCAAAACATAAAAGATGTGACGAGATCAAAATAAGGGAAAAGATGAAAATGAAATCAGTGAGAAAAATGTAAAAACACAAAAACAACACAACATAAAGAGTGAAATGATGAAAACATGAAATAAAATAAAAATAATAATAAAAAGAGAAACAGCACATGACAGTAACAACAAAAAGGAAATTTAAACTAAACTGATGTAAAAGTCACAACAGGAGAAAAAATGTAAATGTGTGAAAAATGTAAAAACAAAAAAAAAGTGAAGGAATTTAACACTGTTTATAACGGGACGAGTTTAGTGGATGGATGAGAATTTTAAAAATCATGTAAAATTGAATAACTTTTGAATTCAGACCTAAAACAAATTGCGAAAAATAATCTGACCTTTAATATCTTGGAATTCTAAGTGTGGATAATACGCTCACCTGTACACCAGAGGGTTAACGATCAGAGATTCACACACATTTAAACACAATCATAAACCAACTGTCATGTTTTTAAATTTTCTACTGTTTCACTTTGAAACCAGGAACAGAATCAGCTGAAACTGTTCATATGTCATTGAATTTATGTGGATTTATCAAATATATTCAGTAATAACGTTCACTCTGGACCATCTGGATCTAAGGTTGTGTTTGTGCAGCTGGTTTCAGCTCAGATTCAGCTTTTTAAGGTGATGTGTTTGTACTAAAGCAGTCTGATCTGCAGGTAGTTTTATTTTAAAGTAGATGAAAGTCAGGGATCGACCTCGGAACGACCACGTAGAAGAAGATTTCACCTCGTGTCGTTATTTAACATTAAATCAGCGTCATTTAAAGCTCAGAAAAGGAAGATTTGAAGAACCAGAGTGAGTCAGAGGTGAGTGTTGACACTAGTTTTCTTCAGATTTTGGACGTTTGTTCTGGTTTTAATGGTTGTAAACGGGACGGTTTTGTGTCGAGTCTGGTATTATTCTCTTATTTACGTCCATTTGCTCTATTTTCGTTTCATCTGCGGCAGTTTAGTGGTTGTAAATCTGATCGTTAGCTCCAGCCTTTTTGCCTTTTCTTCTCATTTCAACTCCTGATCTTCGTCTTCAGCTCTGGAGACGTTAAAGTGGGCTCGTCGTCTCAAAGCCCCGCCCCCCGCTACAAGAAGAGTCCGTGGACGGCGGCGGCACTCGCCCAGGAGGCCAAGGAACTGAGCCGGACCGTCAGAGCCATCATGGAGGTGGACTGTAAGTGATCCGACCCGGTCTGGACTGGCATGAAGCTCCTCCTCCTCCTCCTCTTCCTCAGTGTTTCCTGCATGTGATTGGTCGTCCCACCGCTCAGTCACCTTCTCGTTTCAGTGCTCACCTTCTAGAGGAGAAGAGGGAGTCGACGACAGCGGGATCCTCTTCCTCCTCCCCGACAGACTCCGCCCCCTTCCGACAGACTCCTCCTCTTCATCACCTTCGTCCCGATTCCAAACAAATGGATTTTAGTCTCAACCTGCATGAAGCTTCACTTAACTCAACAGTCGACTGCTTTATTCCACTGCGTCAACCTGGAAATGAACAAGAAAAACAAATTACAACAAAATTTACAATAAAAAAACCCTAAAAAATCATCTTTAATTTAGATCAACTCTGTCAGACCTTCCTAAAGCTGCACAGATTCTGTACATTTTTATTAATTTATATGTTATATTAATTTGTAACTTCTATTCTTACACCTCTTCTTGATTAATCAATATATGGAAACTAATAAATTTGACGACTTTTTTAATACTCATTAAAAAACAGTCGATCAACTCCAAAAATGCCACATTTGATGAAATTTGACCTGATTACCTTGAATTAAATCCACATAAATCAAACACATTTTGCTTTTTGCTTTTTTTTTTTTTCCTTTGGGGCGACATGGTGGTGCAGTGGTTAGCACTCGTGCCTCACAGACAGAAGGTCTTGGGTTTGATTCCAACACCAGTTGACGGGGGGTGGGACCTTTCTGTGTGGAGTTTGCATGTTCTCCCCGTGTCTGCGTGGGTTCTCTCCAGGTACTCTGGCTCCTCCCACCATCCAAACACATGCACTGATAGGTTAATCTAAATTGCCCATAGGTGTGAATGTGAGCGTGATTGTTTGTCTCTATATGTTCAGTCTGCGATGAACTGGAGACTTGTCCAGGGTGTACCCCGCCTTCGCCCCTGTGTAGCTGGGATAGGCTCCAAGTGACCCCCATGACCCTAGTGAGGATAAAGCGGGTTCAGAAAATGAATGAATGAATGAATTTTGCTTTTTGTAAGATTTTTTTTAAACCTCAACAAATTAATACGTGTTCGCCGGTTTATTACAAGCAATAAAAATATTAATTTCAGTTTCTGTGCAGCTTTTTCCTGTTGAACCTGTAAAAATAGAGGATCAAATGAGTTTTTCCTCCAGGTTGATTCAGTGGAATATTAACGCAGATGTTTCACAGTTTGTTCATACGATGAGAAACGACAGGAAACAGAAGTCGACGTTTTACTGATGATTTACAAATAAATGTAGATTTACAAAGAAATCTGTTAAAAACTGTTGAGGAAATATTAGATGACCAACGAACGATGAAACATAAGGATTTTACTGTTTTACGTTCATATTTTGGTGATTTATGTGTAAATTTATGACAGAAAAGTGAACTCCCACATTTATGTTTTTAATATTTATAAACTGCTGTTTGTTCTTGTAAATATGAAAAACTGATTTGTTTTCTAAAAATTTGCAATTTTAAGAGAATATCAGTTTTTCTAATATATTTGCAATTTTAAGTTTTGAGAATATCAATATTTTTTGTTTAACCTCAGAATTTTTTTTTTCCTCTTAAAGTTGGGATTTTTTTTTTTTTAAGACTTTATTTTTCAATTTTCAACTTACGATTTTAATGTTAGATTATTTCAGAGGTTTTTGTTTGTTTGTTTGTTTGTTTGTTTTTATAAGTTTGAAACTTTAATTTTAGAGATTGTCAAGTTTTTTCTCCATAATTTTAACCCTCAAAAATTTTTCCCCCACAAATTTGAAAATTTCATTTCAGAGACTATTAGTTTTTTTCCTCATAGATTTACAACATGAATCTTATGAAGGTAGATTTGTGTCTTTATTGCTTTAACCAAAAAAACTTCACCTCAATAAAAAAAAATGTTTTCAATCAAAGAAAAAAAAATGTCTGAATGCAAAAAAATTTGAGATCCAAAAAATTGCAAATGAAAAAAAATTGTATAATTTTGTAAAATTATAAAATATTTTTTTTAGATTGAAGTGATTTTTTGGGAGGCTAATATGGCCCAGATACAAAAAAGATGACTTCAATCAAAAAAATTGTCAATCAAAAAATACCTCACTTCAATTAAAAAAAAACGAAAAACCTTTTCAATCAAAGGAAAAAAGTGTTCAAATGCAATATTTTGGATATCAAATATTTATTTGCATTCAAACTCTTTTTTTCTTTGAGAAGGTTTTTTTTTTTATTGAGGTGAAGTTTTTTTTTAATTGAAAGTTTTTTTGTTTTTTTTTGTTTTTTTTTGTAATAAAGAAACAAATCTACCTTCGAAGACTTTTTTTTTTTTTTCTTTAAATCTGACCAACTTCCTCAGTTAATAGATTTCTCCTTGAGTCTAAAGTTTCCCTAATACTCATAGAAAATCATACAAAAACACTTGAAAACTCTGTTAAATAATTTTTAACATCACATTTATTAAAATCTTCCCAGTGAAGGTATTTGCCGTCACATTAAATGACGTTAAAAACAGACTGAATGGGTTGAAGGTGTTGAACAAACTGTGAAACTCTGGGGTTGTTTCTTTCCTCTGGTCTTTGTAATTTAAAATAAACCGTCATTCGAACCTCTGTCATATGATGATGTTCAATATCAGCTTCATGTACGTTCGTGTCATGTGTAGTTTGTGTTTGTGTCGTAGACAAAGTAAACGTAGAAAAACCTTCAGACGCCGCGAAGGGAAAAAAACAAACAAATGCACAAAGAGTGAAAATGAGTGAACGTTTCAGACGCTGTTTTAGATGCTTCATCACAGTTTTCTGCTGTTTTTTCTTTTTGTCTTTCAGAGACAAACGTCCTGATAAAACTGATCTGGACTGAAAACTGTGAACCATGTATTTTATTTGTGTTTATTATTGAGTTTGTTCAGAATGATATTTTAAGAAACAAAGACAGAAAAGTGGAAAATTTCTCTATTTTCTGTAAGAAAATGGTGTCAAAAAAGGAACAAAAACAGTGAGTTTGGGTGAAATAAAGAACGACTTGTGTTTGAGTTTGACGTTGAAAGTGTTTTTTCGCATCAAACATTGAAGAAAGTGGATAAAAAATAAGAAATGAATGTTGAAATACTGCAAGTGGGGCTTTTATTTTTGTCTGATCAGTGTTAAATCTGGACCACATGGATGCTTATTCCTATATTTGGGTGCTTCTCTGAAACTGGGTTTATTTTAATACCTGTCACTGTTCCATCTGTTTAGACCCAATAATAAAAGGTAAATGTAGACAGATTTTCCCCAGGATGGACCTAATGATGACCGCAGAGAAATGCACAAAAAAATTATCCTCTTCCTCTGAGCCATTCTATAATTAATGAATTTATAATCAAATATTGGGTCCAAAAATAGGACCCAAATATGGACATTAAATCTCCCTAGGTGTCAGTGCATTAGATGTGTAAACGTGTAAATGCTCTTCTATAGACTCTAAATACAGACACTGTGTTCAGTGTGTGGATCCCAGTGGTTTTTCTAATCCACACGTGGGTTTGGCATCAATCTCAGTCTCATTCCAGGTTTGGTGTGGAACCCATTGTGTCCACTGGTGTTACATGCAGAACCTGAACATTTAAACGCATATGAATCGTAAATGATTTTTCAACAGCGGTCATTTTTGTCAAACACTCTGCCTTAAATAATTAGTTCAATTCCCAAAATGCACCTGTGAGAGAATAAAAAGATATTTAAAAAAACATTAGCATGTAATTTTCGTGTCCTTTTGACCGTGTTACATGCACATTTTTGTATTAAATATAAAGTAAAATAATATAAAAATGTGTTTTATCTGAAAAATAGTTTCTCTGTTATCTCAGACCCAGAGTGCGTCCAAACTTGCTTCATAACATTCGTCTACATCTGGTTTAAATTTTTAGTCCGTCTGTCTTGTTTTTAGGACCAGTTTCAGAGAAGTACCCACATAAAACAAATGATGAAAAATAAAAATATGAGTTTTAATAACATGAAGTATAAAGTGTGCATCATACGCTCTCGGAGGAGCTGAGTCTGTGAATCATATGTTCTTTTCATATTCAACTGAGAATCCACAGTCGGAAAATGAACAAATGACTCGTTATTCATTATTCATGTACCAAAAACCAACAATCGAGCTGTTTTTCATTCTTTCGATTGTACACACAAAAACTGGAAATAATCAAATGGCCCAAATGTGGGGTTTCATGTTGGTATTTTTGATATCTGATTTGGTATGACGTGGAAGTTACCGACTACTTGGTGTGTTGAGTTGGACAGTCGTGGGTTTGCTAGTATTCTGCAAAAGAAACACATTTTAAAACCCTACATGACATTTACCCCTGTATTGACTTTCTGAGACAAAGATTTAATATTGAGAAAAATAATTGTGTTTTCTGTGAATTTGAAATTAAATCTTTTGAACATTTGTTTTTTGACTGCTCATACACCAGGACATTTTGGACGGCATTTCAAGAACGGACATCTGAGAAGGACGCTCAGTCGCCTAAACTGGAATATAAAGACATTAAATTTGGAGTTATAATGACAAACAAAAAACGAGAAATTATGTACAACACTTTAATTATTATTGCTAGACAATTTATTCACAGATGTAGATTTATGAAGAACCACCCACTGTTCTCAGTTTACATTTCGGCTGAAGTGTGCTCACAGCTCTTCTGTGTCTGTGTTCATATTAAATCAGTCTCAGTGAATCCAAAGGAACTTTGTGTTGGTAAATGACAGTTGTTCAAATGGACAGGATTTCAGTTCTGTTCAACATGTTGATGCTCATATGAACTATGTTTTCAGCTCAAAAATATCCAGTTTCAGCACAATTAATGCAATATTTTCATGTCACAAATGGACAAGTTCTATTTGAACTGAACTGAGCTGAAAAACAAATCTTCTCTTCTTTTGGATTCCCCAGTTTTTCTTCCCAGATTCTCTCCTCCATATCACATGTTTTATTTGTACAGGTTCAATCTGGAGTATGGTGCTGATCCATCCTGCTTCTGTTCCACCAATACATACATGAAGAATGGCACACAGCACTGTTTACATCAACACTTTTACAATAAGAAGCATTTTTATACAGAAAGAACAATTCTAGATTGTTCTTTCCTCTTTAGTCTGATGCTAAACTATCCAATAAATAATAGTGCTCCTAGTTTTTGCACAGGGATCATTAGTGTAAACGCTGACATGGCTGCAGAGCATCAGTATGATGGGATCCACAACAACCATGTCACATCCGTCCACTGACACATTTAGTGTTTTTGTGTCAGCTGGGATTGTTTTAGATCCACAATACCAACATTTAGGAAGAAGAGCACAATTAGCAATAGGAAGTCTATAAGTTTATTCCTAATAAAGTACTGGGACTGACCAGAGCATCATGGGTAATGTCACGTCCGTCCACCAGCAAAAGTTTTCACATACACGTGCTATTCCAAATCCAATATTTATGAAAACAGAGCTTCCACTGTCAGAGAATATCAGTAGTCTGTGCACAGATGGATTAGCATTATTTACACACACTTCTATGACTTTAGGACAATTGTTGTTTTTTTTTTGGACAAAAATGGACACTCATTTGACCCCCTAAGGAAATTTTAGCTGAAATAACGTGTCATTGTTTAATTTTTTGATTGTGGATTCTTAATTGAATATGAAAAGAACCAATGATCCACGGATTGAGCTGAATCAGGTCTAACGTATAAACTTCTTCGATCCTTGGTTTGTTTTTTGTTCCAGAAGCTTCGTTTTATCCTCAGAGGAAAGAAAAATAGGAAACTGAAAATATGAGCAGAACGTTTTAATCATCAGATATTTAACGATACAGTAAAAGAGTCCAGGTGAACCCAGTGAACCCAGACCACGGTTCAGTTTACAGACGATGAAGACGCTGATGCTGATGATGAAGATGTTCCTCTGACACACTCACCTGTTTCCAGATCAGTGCGAACTCGGTTACGTAACAAACACACTGACACGAAGCCGACACACAGTTGGAGATAATGAACAGAAAGTGGGTCAGTGTGTGCGCCGGCGTTTTCAGTCTTGTTGCCTGGAAACCAGACACTTTCAGACTTCATTCATCCACTTCTTGTTTTTGGCTCCATTTTGGACTTGGTTACCATGACGACGACATCTCCACATTCACATCCAGTGTCTGATAAAAGGATAATGTTCGTTTTCACCGTTTTCAGGTGATTTTTGGCCTCGTGTTCCAGTTTCACTGAAGTCGCATCTGTTTGGTTTATTTTTGTGAATGACTTTGTGTTTGTGACATTTAGAAAAAAAAAACATAAAACCTCAACAGTTTGACCTTTAAGAGGAACCAGAGCTGCTGGAGATATTTTATTAGTTTATTTTCACTGACAGAGGCTTCATTTCAGAGAAAAGTTAAAACTGATGGAAAAAGAAATCGAAATAACAAACTTAAATAAACAACAACCACAAGGAAAACAAACCAACAAGCAAATGATAAAACCTTAGAAACTGTAAAAGCAATTCAAATAGATAGAAATGCATATTGTCAAATTTTCTTCTGTCAAATTACTTGTACTAATTCTATAAATCCTAAATCCACAGACTCAAGTGAAGCCACTGAACATCCACAGAGCAGTGGTGTGAAATAGTTTGAGATTTTATGGTAAAACAGTCTAAACAAATTGTAAAAACCAACTAAACAAAGTTAAAATATTGTTAAAATCTACTAAAAGATGATTAAATTAATATATGGATATGATTTTTAAGTTGGTTTTATTAACTTTTAGTCTAATTTAACCATCTTTAAGTCTGGTTTAATCAACAAATAGTTGGTTTTTACCATCTTTTACTTCATCTTAACCTTCTTTTCAGCTGGTTTTACCACTTTTATTCTGATTTTAATCATCTTTACTGTAGTTTGATGATTTCTTAAACTGGTTTTTATCAACTTTCAGTCTGTTTAAACCATCTCTTATGTTGGTTTTACCATACTTTAGTCTAGTTAAACCATCTTTAAGTCTGGTTTAACCATTAAATGGTTTAATCTTTTAAGTTTAAGTTTTTAGTTTAATCTAAGAATTCTGAGTTTAAAGTCTGAGTTTAAACTCAGAATTCTGAGAAAAAAGTCAGACTTCTAACTTTTTTCCTCAGAATAATAAAAAAAAAATTTTTGGAGCTTAATTTTTTTTTTTTTTCCCAGTGGCCCTCATCCTCTTCCGTAGTTCCTCCTCTGTCTTCGCTGTGGAAATCGGTCAATGTTGGAAAAAGGTGGGATCACAGTGTCACCTTTTTCCCTGGATCTGTGTAAAAGTGGGTCATGACATGATCACGTTTCGATGCGTCTATGCAGCTCGCCACGTGATGATGATGATGCTGATGATCCACGGTGTGAATCTGAGGCGTGAACATGAAATTTAACACCGACAACAGGAGGTTAAATGAAAACACCTTCCACCTGAAACGGATCATTTATTGACTTTGTGTTTACATTGACTTTGAATCTGTTTTTATGTGGATTCACAGTATTTTTGTGTCCTTTTTCCTCCAGTTTTACTCTCGTTCTCGTTGATTCTCATCGAGGTTCTTCATCTTCTGTTTGTTACTTAATCCCCATGAGCCCGTTGGCGTCTCACGGTGTCAACAGGAAGTCAAACGCTCATCATGATAAACTTGTATGAACAGCGAGCGAACAACGAGCCTCTCGACCTTCGAACAAAGACACTCAATCTGAGGCGAAGCTGCTTTGTGGTTCGCTCGGATCCGTTTCCCAGACCGGGTTTCAGGCGGGTGTCGGGTGTGAAAACATGTCTGTCACACGGATCACAGGGAAAACGCTGTATAAAACACGCCTGTCAACAGGACCAGCTCTGCAGTCGACAAGGTGTGTTCAGGGACGCTCCGGAAAAATGACACTCGATGCATCTTCAATCAGGGACGGAATCTGAGCCGTCGTTCCTCTGAGGAAACTGCAGCGGTTAGAGGGGAAATGTGTTTGGAGAGGCAGAAAAACGCCAAGAACATACAAGATATGCTGTAGTTTTAAAGTCTTATTTATGGCTGTGGCCACGTGGGTCAGTAGCACCACCTAGAAAAAAAAAAAAAAAAAACTAAAACAACTGGATTCTCAAAACTTTGTGGAAATATTTATGAGGTCCTGATGAAAAACAACAAGTCCAGCATGTTGGGTTACTGTGATTATTTACAAAGGTTCATTGGTTAAACTAGACTAAAAGATGGATAAAGAACAGACTAAAAGTGGTTAAACCAGACTAAAAGTTGATAAAACCAGCTTTAAAAAAACATCAAACTAGAGTAAAGATGGTTAAAATCAGAATAAAGGTGGTAAAACTAGCTCAAAAGAAGGTTAAGCTGAAGTAAAAGATGGTAAAAACTAAACTATCTGATGGTTAAACCAGACTTAAAGATGGTTAAACTTTGGTAAAACCAACATAAGAGATGGTTTAAACAGACTGAAAGGGGTTAAACCAGACTAGAAGTTGATAAAAACCAGTTGAAGAAATTATCAAACCGCAGTAAAGATGGTTTATTGGTTAAACTAGACTAAAAGATGGGAAATGAACAGACTAAAAGTGGTTAAACCAAACTAAAAGTTGATAAAAAAAAAAACCCATCTTAAACAAGAAAAGCACTCGGAGAGTGCAGACCTCTGCTAAGGCAGATCAGTGCCCCCCCGCCCCCTTCATCACCACCAAAATTTAATCATTTGTTCCTTGTGTCAGTATCAACATTTCCTGAAATTTTCATCCAAATCCATCCATAACTTTTTGAGTTATCTTTGCACACAGACAAACAAACAAACAAACCAACGCCAACAAACACATAACCTCCTCGGTGGAGGTAAAAAACATCAAACTACAGTAAAGATGGTTAAATCTGAATAAAGATGGTAAAACCAGCTGAAAAGAAGGTTAAACTGAAGTAAAAGGTGGTAAAAACCAAACTATTTAATGGTTAACCAGACTTAAAGATGGTTAAACTAGACTAAAGTTGATAAAACCAGCTTTAAAAAACCATCAAACCACAGTAATAATAATAATAATAATAATAATGGATTGGATTTCTATCGTGCTTTTCTAGACACCCAAAGTGCTTTACATTATTGACCCATTCTTCATTCACTCTCACATCCTCCCTCTGGTGGAGTTAAACTCATCCGTATCCACAGTTGTCCTGGGGCAGGCTGACATTTTGTGCCTACGGCCCCTCCCACCACCAAACATTCATACACCAGTGTGGGTGGCACTGGAGGCAGGGAGGGTCAAGTGTCTTGCCCAAGGACACAATGGACTGACTAGGACAGAGCGGGATTCGAACCACCAACCCTTCGGTTATTGGGCGACCCGCTCTACCACCTGAACCACGGCCGCCCCACACAGTAAGGATGGTTAATTGGTTAAACTAGACTAAAACATGGATAAAGAACAGACTAAAGTGGTTAAACCAGCTTAAAAAGTCTTCAAACCAGATCCCCATGAAACCAGTCTAGTGGTGTGAGGTGTGGTGAACGTGGAGGGGGTTCAACCAAACCCCTTTGTGGGGGTTTTGTTGGGGGCAGCAGAGTCCTGTTTGGGATTTATGTGAATACGACGGCGAGGAAAAGATGAAAAAACTAAAACTAATACAAAACCTAAACATTTAGAAACTGGAAAAGCACTCGGAGAGCGCAGACCGCCAAGGCAGAGCAGTGCCCCCCCACCCCCACCCACCCCCCCGATCAGCACCAAAATGTAGTCACTTGTTCCTTGTGCCAGAATCAACATTTCCTGAAATTTTCATCCAAATCCGTCCATAACTTTTTCAGTTATCTGCACACAGACAAACCAACACCGACAAACACAGAACTTTGTTGGCGGAGGAAAAAATCCAGAACTATTAGAACCTGGGTGTGACGTGTTAGTGTGGACAGGCTGTGTGTTGAAGGCGTGGCTCCGTCTAAACACTGGTGAAGGCGTGGCTCTGTCTAAACGCTGGTGAAGGCATGGCTCCGTCTAAACGCTGGTGAAGGCGTGGCTCTGTCTAAACGCTGGTGAAGGCGTGGCTCTGTCTAAACGCTGGTGAAGGCGTGGCTCTGTCTAAACGCTGGTGAAGGCATGGCTCCGTCTAAACGCTGGTGAAGGCGTGGCTCTGTCTAAACGCTGGTGAAGGCGTGGCTCCGTCTAAACCCTGTGATGTGTGACGGACAGGCGTGTTGACATGTCCACATAAACATGGGGTCCGTGTCGGTGACAGATCCGTTCGTATGTTGTCATCAGATCCTCTCTCCTCACACTCTCCTTTATGCGCGAACGTGTGAACGGCGGTTTCGGTTTCCGTGGCGTTCCGCAGGGCACAGGTTGAAACCCGGCCTCCTTTTGTTTTGTCCCCAATCGGGTTCAGACGCTGTTGGGACGGCGGCGCGTACAGTCGACGGCGACCAACGCAGGAAAGACGGTGGAAAAGTACAGTCGAGACACGAGCAGGGAAAGGACGGAAACCCGATCCAGGAGGAGGTGTCGGGTTCCAGACGGCCCCGATGTGAACGACGAAGAAGACGACGAAAACACTGGAGTAAAAACACAACAGAAGGAATTCAGCCAAAGAACGAATGAAAAAAAGAGTTTAAAACTAAAAACACACTCTTAAAAACACAGACCTGATGTGTCGACTTTTAACCCCATTTATTATATGATCCTCAGTTTGGATTTTTACGGAAAATGGTGTTTTTCTGTTTCATTTACAGATTATGTCAATGACTTTTACAAACTATTAGCTTCTTTTACTGAATTTTACACACTTCTACAGAATTTTACTTTTACAGGCTTTTAGCTTCTTTTACAGACTTTTACAGACTTACTGACTTTTCCAGAATTTTACGGACTTTTAGCAATTTTTACACAATTTTACCGACTTAGTGACATTACAGAATTTTACATACTTTGACAGACTTTTGGCTTCTTTTACACAATTTTACCAACTTTTACAGAGTTTTACAGATTTAATGACTTTATAGAATTTGACAGACTTTCAGCATCTTTTATATAATTTTACAGACCTTTAGCTTCTTTTACACAATTTTAGCTTCTTTTACATAATTTTACAGACTTTTAGCTTCTTTTACTCAATTTTAGCTTCTTTTACAGAATTTTACATACTTTTAGCAACTTTTACACAATTTAAGACTTAGTGATGTTACAGAATTTTACATGCTTTTACAGACTTTTAGCTTCTTTACAGACTTTTACAGACTTTTAGCGTCTTTTACAGAATTTTACAGACTATAAGCAACTTTTACACAATTTTACAGACTTCTACTGACTTTTAGAATTTTACAGACTTTTAGTGACTTTTCAGAAATTCTACACGCTTTTACAGACTTGTAGCAAGTTTCATATAATTGCGCAGCCTTTTAGCAACTTTTATAGAATTTTAAAGACTTTCAGTAACTTTTACAGAATTTTACACTTTTACAGACATTCAGAAAGACGTCATTGTTTTCAGTATTTTCTCACATCTTGTTCCATTTTTTTAAAAATGCGTTTTCTCATTTTTTACCTTTTTTGTTTTCATCTTTGTTTTTTGTTGTTGTTTTCAGCTTTTTTTGTATCTTTTACAGTTTTAGTGTTTTACATCATCGTTGTTTTTGCCATTATTTTGTTGCCTTTATCTTTGTAGATTTTGAACTTTTTCTCCTTTTTTTTTTGGTCTTTTCATCTTCGATACTGTTTTGTCGTCACTTTCATCTTATTTGATCCTTTACATCTTTTATGTCATTTTTATTTTTCTCATCCTTTCACCGTTCATTGTTATTTTCATCTTTTTGTTTTTTCGTATCTTTGATGTCATTTTGTTTTTTGTAATTTTTTCATTTTCATCATGTGCCTCAGTTTTGTCTTTTAGTGCATTTTTTTCATTTTCATCTTTTCATCCTGTTTTCATTTTCATAATTTTTCTTCAAATTTTTTTAAATGAAAGTTTTGTTTTCTTTTTATTTATGTCGTTTTCATTTATGTCGTAGTTTTTTGTTGTTTTTTTCTGTATGTGTTTTATTCCTTTTACACTGTTTTTATCTTGTCTTCTACATTATTTTTGTCATTTTTCTGTCATTTTACTTGTTTTTAATGTTTTCATCTTTTTCTTCTTCATCTTTTCCATATTTGTTGTTTTTGTCATTTTGTCGTCTTCATATTTGACATCATTTGTACCCTTTCTCTTCTTTACTTCTCTTTTTTAACTGTTTTCATGTAAATAGTCTTCTGTTGTGTTCATGGGTCATGTTCTTCATCCTTCATTCTTTCCATCTGTTTGTTCTAATGTTTTTATTCCCTCAGTTCTGCCGTACGGATGGGAGGAGGCGTTCACCCACAACGGACTCAGATACTACATCAAGTAAGACGCACTGTACAACAAATACACAACAGACACACAACAGACACACAAATACACAACAGACACACAAATACACAACAGACACACAACAGACGCACAAATACACAACAAATACACAAATATACAACAGACGCACAAATACACAACAGACACACAAATACACAACAGACACACAACAGACACACAACAGACACACAAATACACAACAGACACACAAATACACAACAAATATACAAATATACAACAGACGCACAAATACACAACAAATACACAAATATACAACAGACGCACAAATACACAACAAATACACAAATATACAACAGACACACAACAGACACACAAATATACAACAGACACACAACAGACACACAACAGACGCACAAATATACAACAGACACACAAATACACAACAAATACACAAATATACAACAGACGCACAAATACACAACAGACACACAAATACACAACAGACACACAACAGACACACAACAGACACACAAATACACAACAGACACACAAATACACAACAAATATACAAATATACAACAGACGCACAAATACACAACAAATACACAAATATACAACAGACGCACAAATACACAACAAATACACAAATATACAACAGACGCACAAATACACAACAAATACACAAATATACAACAGACGCACAAATACACAACAAATACACAACAGACACACAAATATACAACAGACGCACAACAAACACACAACAGGCACACAAATATACAACAGACACACAAATACACAACAAATACACAAATATACAACAGACGCACAAATACACAACAGACACACAAATACACAACAGACACACAACAGACACACAAATACACAACAGACACACAAATACACAACAAATATACAAATATACAACAGACGCACAAATACACAACAAATATACAAATATACAACAGACGCACAAATACACAACAAATACACAAATATACAACAGACGCACAAATACACAACAGACACACAAATACACAACAGACACACAACAGACACACAACAGACACACAAATACACAACAGACACACAAATACACAACAAATATACAAATATACAACAGACGCACAAATACACAACAAATACACAAATATACAACAGACGCACAAATACACAACAAATACACAAATATACAACAGACGCACAAATACACAACAAATACACAAATATACAACAGACGCACAAATACACAACAAATACACAACAGACACACAACAGACACACAAATATACAACAGACGCACAACAGACACACAACAGACACACAAATATACAACAGACACACAAATACACAACAAATACACAAATATACAACAGACGCACAAATACACAACAAATACACAAATATACAACAGACACACAAATACACAACAAATACACGAATATACAACAGACGCACAAATACACAACAAATACACAAATATACAACAGACGCACAAATACACAACAAATACACGAATATACAACAGACACACAAATACACAACAAATACACGAATATACAACAGACACACAAATACACAACAAATACACAAATATACAACAGACGCACAAATACACAACGAATACACAAATATACAACAGACGCACAAATACACAACAAATACACGAATATACAACAGACACACAAATACACAACAAATACACGAATATACAACAGACACACAAATACACAACAAATACACAAATATACAACAGACGCACAAATACACAACGAATACACAACAAATACACAAATATACAACAGACACACAAATACACAACAAATACACAAATATACAACAGACACACAAATACACAACAAATACACAAATATACAACAGACACACAAATACACAACAAATACACAAATATACAACAGATGCACAAATACACAACAAATACACTACAGACGCACAAATACACAACAGATACACAAATATACAACAGATGCACA